>NW_027442974.1:0-67132 GCF_048569485.1 Anomaloglossus baeobatrachus | reverse complement strand
CATACATGAAATGAACACATTTTTCTCCAAAACTATAACAGATGCAAGCTTGTCCTGTTTGGTGGAGATGATATTTAATAAAATAAGTAGAAATCCACTAAAAGTTTTGTTTGGTTATATTGCAATCCCGAGATAATCGTCTCCATGCTCCAAATCCATTTTAAAGCCATTTTTAAGGCATTTCGCGCATACATGAAATGAACACATTTTTCTCCAAAACTATAACAGATGCAAGCTTGTCCTGTTTGGTGGAGATGATATTTAATAAAATAAGTAGAAATCCACTAAAAGTTTTGTTTGGTTATCTTGCAATCCCGAGATAATCGTCTCCATGCTCCAAATCCATTTTAAAGCCATTTGTAAGGCATTTCGCGCATACATGAAATGAACACATTTTTCTCCAAAACTATAACAGATGCAAGCTTGTCCTGTTTGGTGGAGATGATATTTAATAAAATAAGTAGAAATCCACTAAAGGTTTTGTTTGGTTATCTTGCAATCCCGAGATAATCGTCTCCATGCTCCAAATCCATTTTAAAGCCATTTTTAAGGCATTTCGCGCATACATGAAATGAACACATTTTTCTCCAAAACTATAACAGATGCAAGCTTGTCCTGTTTGGTGGAGATGATATTTAATAAAATAAGTAGAAATCCACTAAAAGTTTTGTTTGGTTATCTTGCAATCCCGAGATAATCGTCTCCATGCTCCAAATCCATTTTAAAGCCATTTTTAAGGCATTTCGCGCATACATGAAATGAACACATTTTTCTCCAAAACTATAACAGATGCAAGCTTGTCCTGTTTGGTGGAGATAATATTTAATAAAATAAGTAGAAATCTACTAAAAGTTTCGTTTGTTTATATTGCCATCCTGAGATAATCGTCTCCATGCTCCAAATCCATTTTAAAGCCATTTCAAAGGCATTTTGCGCATACATGAAATGAACACATTTTTCTCCAAAACTATAACACTTGCAATCTTGTCCTGTTTGGTGGAGATGATATTTAATAAAATAAGTAGAAATCCACTAAAAGTTTTGTTTGGTTATCTTGCAATCCCGAGATAATCGTCTCCATGCTCCAAATCCATTTTAAAGCCATTTCAAAGGCATTTTGCGCATACATGAAATGAACACATTTTTCTCCAAAACTATAACAGATGCAAGCTTGTCCTGTTTGGTGGAGATGATATTTAATAAAATAAGTAGAAATCCACTAAAAGTTTTGTTTGGTTATCTTGCAATCCCGAGATAATCGTCTCCATGCTCCAAATCCATTTTAAAGCCATTTTTAAGGCATTTCGCGCATACATGAAATGAACACATTTTTCTCCAAAACTATAACAGATGCAAGCTTGTCTTGTTTGGTGGAGATGATATTTAATAAAATAAGTAGAAATCCACTAAAAGTTTTGTTTGGTTATCTTGCAATCCCGAGATAATCGTCTCCATGCTCCAAATCCATTTTAAAGCCATTTTTAAGGCATTTCGCGCATACATGAAATGAACACATTTTTCTCCAAAACTATAACAGATGCAAGCTTGTCCTGTTTGGTGGAGATGATATTTAATAAAATAAGTAGAAATCCACTAAAAGTTTTGTTTGGTTATCTTGCAATCCCGAGATAATCGTCTCCATGCTCCAAATCCATTTTAAAGCCATTTTTAAGGCATTTCGCGCATACATGAAATGAACACATTTTTCTCCAAAACTATAACAGATGCAAGCTTGTCCTGTTTGGTGGAGATGATATTTAATAAAATAAGTAGAAATCCACTAAAAGTTTTGTTTGGTTATCTTGCAATCCCGAGATAATCGTCTCCATGCTCCAAATCCATTTTAAAGCCATTTTTAAGGCATTTCGCGCATACATGAAATGAACACATTTTTCTCCAAAACTATAACAGATGCAAGCTTGTCCTGTTTGGTGGAGATGATATTTAATAAAATAAGTAGAAATCCACTAAAAGTTTTGTTTGGTTATCTTGCAATCCCGAGATAATCGTCTCCATGCTCCAAATCCATTTTAAAGCCATTTTTAAGGCATTTCGCGCATACATGAAATGAACATATTTTTCTCCAAAACTATAACAGATGCAAGCTTGTCTTGTTTGGTGGAGATGATATTTAATAAAATAAGTAGAAATCCACTAAAAGTTTTGTTTGGTTATCTTGCAATCCCGAGATAATCGTCTCCATGCTCCAAATCCATTTTAAAGCCATTTTTAAGGCATTTCGCGCATACATGAAATGAACACATTTTTCTCCAAAACTATAACAGATGCAAGCTTGTCCTGTTTGGTGGAGATGATATTTAATAAAATAAGTAGAAATCCACTAAAAGTTTTGTTTGGTTATCTTGCAATCCCGAGATAATCGTCTCCATGCTCCAAATCCATTTTAAAGCCATTTTTAAGGCATTTCGCGCATACATGAAATGAACACATTTTTCTCCAAAACTATAACAGATGCAAGCTTGTCCTGTTTGGTGGAGATGATATTTAATAAAATAAGTAGAAATCCACTAAAAGTTTTGTTTGGTTATCTTGCAATCCCGAGATAATCGTCTCCATGCTCCAAATCCATTTTAAAGCCATTTTTAAGGCATTTCGCGCATACATGAAATGAACACATTTTTCTCCAAAACTATAACAGATGCAAGCTTGTCTTGTTTGGTGGAGATGATATTTAATAAAATAAGTAGAAATCCACTAAAAGTTTTGTTTGGTTATCTTGCAATCCCGAGATAATCGTCTCCATGCTCCAAATCCATTTTAAAGCCATTTTTAAGGCATTTCGCGCATACATAAAATGAACACATTTTTCTCCAAAACTATAACAGATGCAAGCTTGTCCTGTTTGGTGGAGATGATATTTAATAAAATAAGTAGAAATCCACTAAAAGTTTTGTTTGGTTATCTTGCAATCCCGAGATAATCGTCTCCATGCTCCAAATCCATTTTAAAGCCATTTTTAAGGCATTTCGCGCATACATGAAATGAACACATTTTTCTCCAAAACTATAACAGATGCAAGCTTGTCCTGTTTGGTGGAGATGATATTTAATAAAATAAGTAGAAATCCACTAAAAGTTTTGTTTGGTTATCTTGCAATCCCGAGATAATCGTCTCCATGCTCCAAATCCATTTTAAAGCCATTTCAAAGGCATTTTGCGCATACATGAAATGAACACATTTTTCTCCAAAACTATAACACATGCAAGCTTGTCCTGTTTGGTGGAGATGATATTTAATAAAATAAGTAGAAATCCACTAAAAGTTTTGTTTGGTTATCTTGCAATCCCGAGATAATCGTCTCCATGCTCCAAATCCATTTTAAAGCCATTTTTAAGGCATTTCGCGCATACATGAAATGAACACATTTTTCTCCAAAACTATAACAGATGCAAGCTTGTCTTGTTTGGTGGAGATGATATTTAATAAAATAAGTAGAAATTTACTAAAAGTTTTGTTTGGTTATCTTGCAATCCCGAGATAATCGTCTCCATGCTCCAAATCCATTTTAAAGCCATTTTTAAGGCATTTCGCGCATACATGAAATGAACACATTTTTCTCCAAAACTATAACAGATGCAAGCTTGTCCTGTTTGGTGGAGATGATATTTAATAAAATAAGTAGAAATCCACTAAAATTTTTTGTTTGGTTATCTTGCAATCCCGAGATAATCGTCTCCATGCTCCAAATCCATTTTAAAGCCATTTTTAAGGCATTTCGCGCATACATGAAATGAACACATTTTTCTCCAAAACTATAACAGATGCAAGCTTGTCCTGTTTGGTGGAGATGATATTTAAGAAAATAAGTAGAAATCCACTAAAAGTTTTGTTTGGTTATATTGCAATCCCGAGATAATCGTCTCCATGCTCCAAATCCATTTTAAAGCCATTTTTAAGGCATTTCGCGCATACATGAAATGAACACATTTTTTCTCCAAAACTATAACAGATGCAAGCTTGTCCTGTTTGGTGGAGATGATATTTAATAAAATAAGTAGAAATCCACTAAAAGTTTTGTTTGGTTATCTTGCAATCCCGAGATAATCGTCTCCATGCTCCAAATCCATTTTAAAGCCATTTTTAAGGCATTTCGCGCATACATGAAATGAACACATTTTTCTCCAAAACTATAACAGATGCAAGCTTGTCCTGTTTGGTGGAGATGATATTTAATAAAATAAGTAGAAATCCACTAAAAGTTTTGTTTGGTTATCTTGCAATCCCGAGATAATCGTCTCCATGCTCCAAATCCATTTTAAAGCCATTTTTAAGGCATTTCGCGCATACATGAAATGAACACATTTTTCTCCAAAACTATAACAGATGCAAGCTTGTCCTGTTTGGTGGAGATGATATTTAATAAAATAAGTAGAAATCCACTAAAAGTTTTGTTTGGTTTTATTGCAATCCCGAGATAATCGTCTCCATGCTCCAAATCCATTTTAAAGCCATTTTTAAGGCATTTCGCGCATACATGAAATGAACACATTTTTCTCCAAAACTATAACAGATGCAAGCTTGTCCTGTTTGGTGGAGATGATATTTAATAAAATAAGTAGAAATCCACTAAAAGTTTTGTTTGGTTATCTTGCAATCCCGAGATAATCGTCTCCATGCTCCAAATCCATTTTAAAGCTATTTTTAAGGCATTTCGCGCATACATGAAATGAACACATTTTTCTCCAAAACTAAGATGCAAGCTTGTCCTGTTTGGTGGAGATAATATTTAATAAAATAAGTAGAAATCTACTAAAAGTTTCGTTTGGTTATCTTGCAATCCCGAGATAATCGTCTCCATGCTCCAAATCCATTTTAAAGCCATTTCTAAGGCATTTCGCGCATACATGAAATGAACACATTTTTCTCCAAAACTATAACACATGCAAGCTTGTCCTGTTTGGTGGAGATAATATTTATTAAAATAAGTAGAAATCTACTAAAAGTTTCGTTTATTTATATTGCCATCCTGAGATAATCGTCTCCATGCTCCAAATCCATTTTAAAGCCATTTCAAAGGCATTTTGCGCATACATGAAATGAACACATTTTTCTCCAAAACTATAACAGATGCAAGCTTGTCCTGTTTGGTGGAGATGATATTTAATAAAATAAGTAGAAATCCACTAAAAGTTTTGTTTGGTTATCTTGCAATCCCGAGATAATCGTCTCCATGCTCCAAATCCATTTTAAAGCCATTTTTAAGGCATTTCGCGCATACATGAAATGAACACATTTTTCTCCAAAACTATAACAGATGCAAGCTTGTCCTGTTTGGTGGAGATGATATTTAATAAAATAAGTAGAAATCCACTAAAAGTTTTGTTTGGTTATCTTGCAATCCCGAGATAATCGTCTCCATGCTCCAAATCCATTTTAAAGCCATTTTTAAGGCATTTCGCGCATACATGAAATGAACACATTTTTCTCCAAAACTATAACAGATGCAAGCTTGTCCTGTTTGGTGGAGATGATATTTAATAAAATAAGTAGAAATCTACTAAAAGTTTCGTTTGTTTATATTGCCATCCTGAGATAATCGTCTCCATGCTCCAAATCCATTTTAAAGCCATTTCAAAGGCATTTTGCGCATACATGAAATGAACACATTTTTTTCCAAAACTATAACACATGCAAGCTTGTCCTGTTTGGTGGAGATGATATTTAATAAAATAAGTAGAAATCCACTAAAAGTTTTGTTTGGTTATATTGCAATCCCGAGATAATCGTCTCCATGCTCCAAATCCATTTTAAAGCCATTTTTAAGGCATTTCGCGCATACATGAAATGAACACATTTTTCTCCAAAACTATAACAGATGCAAGCTTGTCCTGTTTGGTGGAGATGATATTTAATAAAATAAGTAGAAATCCACCAAAAGTTTTGTTTGGTTATCTTGCAATCCCGAGATAATCGTCTCCATGCTCCAAATCCATTTTAAAGCCATTTCAAAGGCATTTCGCGCATACATGAAATGAACACATTTCTCTCCTAAACTATAACACATGCAAGCTTGTCCTGTTTGGTGGAGATGATATTTAATAAAATAAGTAGAAATCCACTAAAAGTTTTGTTTGGTTATCTTGCAATCCCGAGATAATCGTCTCCATGCTCCAAATCCATTTTAAAGCCATTTTTAAGGCATTTCGCGCATACATGAAATGAACACATTTTTCTCCAAAACTATAACAGATGCAAGCTTGTCCTGTTTGGTGGAGATGATATTTAATAAAATAAGTAGAAATCCACTAAAAGTTTTGATTGGTTATCTTGCAATCCCGAGATAATCGTCTCCATGCTCCAAATCCATTTTAAAGCCATTTTTAAGGCATTTCGCGCATACATGAAATGAACACATTTTTCTCCAAAACTATAACAGATGCAAGCTTGTCCTGTTTGGTGGAGATGATATTTAATAAAATAAGTAGAAATCCACTAAAAGTTTTGTTTGGTTATCTTGCAATCCCGAGATAATCGTCTCCATGCTCCAAATCCATTTTAAAGCCATTTTTAAGGCATTTCGCGCATACATGAAATGAACACATTTTTCTCCAAAACTATAACAGATGCAAGCTTGTCCTGTTTGGTGGAGATGATATTTAATAAAATAAGTAGAAATCCACTAAAAGTTTTGTTTGGTTATCTTGCAATCCCGAGATAATCGTCTCCATGCTCCAAATCCATTTTAAAGCCATTTCAAAGGCAATTTGCGCATACATGAAATGAACACATTTTTCTCCAAAACTATAACAGATGCAAGCTTGTCCTGTTTGGTGGAGATGATATTTAATAAAATAAGTAGAAATCCACTAAAAGTTTTGTTTGGTTATCTTGCAATCCCGAGATAATCGTCTCCATGCTCCAAATCCATTTTAAAGCCATTTTTAAGGCATTTCGCGCATACATGAAATGAACACATTTTTCTCCAAAACTAAGATGCAAGCTTGTCCTGTTTGGTGGAGATAATATTTAATAAAATAAGTAGAAATCTACTAAAAGTTTCGTTTGTTTATATTGCCATCCTGAGATAATCGTCTCCATGCTCCAAATCCATTTTAAAGCCATTTCAAAGGCATTTTGCGCATACATGAAATGAACACATTTTTCTCCAAAACTATAACACATGCAAGCTTGTCCTGTTTGGTGGAGATGATATTTAATAAAATAAGTAGAAATCCACTAAAAGTTTTGTTTGGTTATCTTGCAATCCCGAGATAATCGTCTCCATGCTCCAAATCCATTTTAAAGCCATTTTTAAGGCATTTCGCGCATACATGAAATGAACACATTTTTCTCCAAAACTATAACAGATGCAAGCTTGTCCTGTTTGGTGGAGATGATATTTAATAAAATAAGTAGAAATCCACTAAAAGTTTTGTTTGGTTATTTTGCAATCCCGAGATAATCGTCTCCATGCTCCAAATCCATTTTAAAGCCATTTTTAAGGCATTTCGCGCATACATGAAATGAACACATTTTTCTCCAAAACTATAACAGATGCAAGCTTGTCCTGTTTGGTGGAGATAATATTTAATAAAATAAGTAGAAATCTACTAAAAGTTTCGTTTGTTTATATTGCCATCCTGAGATAATCGTCTCCATGCTCCAAATCCATTTTAAAGCCATTTCAAAGGCATTTTGCGCATACATGAAATGAACACATTTTTTTCCAAAACTATAACACATGCAAGCTTGTCCTGTTTGGTGGAGATGATATTTAATAAAATAAGTAGAAATCCACTAAAAGTTTTGTTTGGTTATATTGCAATCCCGAGATAATCGTCTCCATGCTCCAAATCCATTTTAAAGCCATTTTTAAGGCATTTCGCGCATACATGAAATGAACACATTTTTCTCCAAAACTATAACAGATGCAAGCTTGTCCTGTTTGGTGGAGATGATATTTAATAAAATAAGTAGAAATCCACTAAAAGTTTTGTTTGGTTATCTTGCAATCCCGAGATAATCGTCTCCATGCTCCAAATCCATTTTAAAGCCATTTCAAAGGCATTTTGCGCATACATGAAATGAACACATTTTTCTCCAAAACTATAACACATGCAAGCTTGTCCTGTTTGGTGGAGATGATATTTAATAAAATAAGTAGAAATCCACTAAAAGTTTTGTTTGGTTATCTTGCAATCCCGAGATAATCGTCTCCATGCTCCAAATCCATTTTAAAGCCATTTTTAAGGCATTTCGCGCATACATGAAATGAACACATTTTTCTCCAAAACTATAACAGATGCAAGCTTGTCCTGTTTGGTGGAGATGATATTTAATAAAATAAGTAGAAATCCACTAAAAGTTTTGTTTGGTTATCTTGCAATCCCGAGATAATCGTCTCCATGCTCCAAATCCATTTTAAAGCCATTTTTAAGGCATTTCGCGCATACATGAAATGAACACATTTTTCTCCAAAACTATAACAGATGCAAGCTTGTCCTGTTTGGTGGAGATGATATTTAATAAAATAAGTAGAAATCCACTAAAAGTTTTGTTTGGTTATCTTGCAATCCCGAGATAATCGTCTCCATGCTCCAAATCCATTTTAAAGCCATTTTTAAGGCATTTCGCGCATACATGAAATGAACACATTTTTCTCCAAAACTATAACAGATGCAAGCTTGTCCTGTTTGGTGGAGATAATATTTAATAAAATAAGTAGAAATCCACTAAAAGTTTTGTTTGGTTATCTTGCAATCCCGAGATAATCGTCTCCATGCTCCAAATCCATTTTAAAGCCATTTTTAAGGCATTTCGCGCATACATGAAATGAACACATTTTTCTCCAAAACTATAACAGATGCAAGCTTGTCCTGTTTGGTGGAGATGATATTTAATAAAATAAGTAGAAATCTACTAAAAGTTTCGTTTGTTTATATTGCCATCCTGAGATAATCGTCTCCATGCTCCAAATCCATTTTAAAGCCATTTCAAAGGCATTTTGCGCATACATGAAATGAACACATTTTTCTCCAAAACTATAACACATGCAAGCTTGTCCTGTTTGGTGGAGATGATATTTAATAAAATAAGTAGAAATCCACTAAAAGTTTTGTTTGGTTATCTTGCAATCCCGAGATAATCGTCTCCATGCTCCAAATCCATTTTAAAGCCATTTTTAAGGCATTTCGCGCATACATGAAATGAACACATTTTTCTCCAAAACTATAACAGATGCAAGCTTGTCCTGTTTGGTGGAGATGATATTTAATAAAATAAGTAGAAATCCACTAAAAGTTTTGTTTGGTTATCTTGCAATCCCGAGATAATCGTCTCCATGCTCCAAATCCATTTTAAAGCCATTTCAAAGGCATTTTGCGCATACATGAAATGAACACATTTTTCTCCAAAACTATAACAGATGCAAGCTTGTCCTGTTTGGTGGAGATGATATTTAATAAAATAAGTAGAAATCCACTAAAAGTTTTGTTTGGTTATCTTGCAATCCCGAGATAATCGTCTCCATGCTCCAAATCCATTTTAAAGCCATTTTTAAGGCATTTCGCGCATACATGAAATGAACACATTTTTCTCCAAAACTATAACAGATGCAAGCTTGTCCTGTTTGGTGGAGATGATATTTAATAAAATAAGTAGAAATCCACTAAAAGTTTTGTTTGGTTATCTTGCAATCCCGAGATAATCGTCTCCATGCTCCAAATCCATTTTAAAGCCATTTTTAAGGCATTTCGCGCATACATGAAATGAACACATTTTTCTCCAAAACTATAACAGATGCAAGCTTGTCCTGTTTGGTGGAGATGATATTTAATAAAATAAGTAGAAATCTACTAAAAGTTTCGTTTGTTTATATTGCCATCCTGAGATAATCGGCTCCATGCTCCAAATCCATTTTAAAGCCATTTCAAAGGCATTTTGCGCATACATGAAATGAACACATTTTTCTCCAAAACTATAACACATGCAAGCTTGTCCTGTTTGGTGGAGATGATATTTAATAAAATAAGTAGAAATCCACTAAAAGTTTTGTTTGGTTATCTTGCAATCCCGAGATAATCGTCTCCATGCTCCAAATCCATTTTAAAGCCATTTTAAAGGCATTTCGCGCATACATGAAATGAACACATTTTTCTCCAAAACTATAACAGATGCAAGCTTGTCCTGTTTGGTGGAGATGATATTTAATAAAATAAGTAGAAATCCACTAAAAGTTTTGTTTGGTTATCTTGCAATCCCGAGATAATCGTCTCCATGCTCCAAATCCATTTTAAAGCCATTTTTAAGGCATTTCGCGCATACATGAAATGAACACATTTTTCTCCAAAACTATAACAGATGCAAGCTTGTCCTGTTTGGTGGAGATGATATTTAATAAAATAAGTAGAAATCCACTAAAAGTTTTGTTTGGTTATCTTGCAATCCCGAGATAATCGTCTCCATGCTCCAAATCCATTTTAAAGCCATTTTTAAGGCATTTCGCGCATACATGAAATGAACACATTTTTCTCCAAAACTATAACAGATGAAAGCTTGTCCTGTTTGGTGGAGATGATATTTAATAAAATAAGTAGAAATCTACTAAAAGTTTCGTTTGTTTATATTGCCATCCTGAGATAATCGTCTCCATGCTCCAAATCCATTTTAAAGCCATTTCAAAGGCATTTTGCGCATACATGAAATGAACACATTTTTCTCCAAAACTATAACAGATGCAAGCTTGTCCTGTTTGGTGGAGATGATATTTAATAAAATAAGTAGAAGTCCACTAAAAGTTTTGTTTGGTTATCTTGCAATCCCGAGATAATCGTCTACATGCTCCAAATCCATTTTAAAGCCATTTTTAAGGCATTTCGCGCATACATGAAATGAACACATTTTTCTCCAAAACTATAACAGATGCAAGCTTGTCCTGTTTGGTGGAGATGATATTTAATAAAATAAGTAGAAATCCACTAAAAGTTTTGTTTGGTTATCTTGCAATCCCGAGATAATCGTCTCCATGCTCCAAATCCATTTTAAAGCCATTTTTAAGGCATTTCGCGCATACATGAAATGAACACATTTTTCTCCAAAACTATAACAGATGCAAGCTTGTCCTGTTTGGTGGAGATGATATTTAATAAAATAAGTAGAAATCCACTAAAAGTTTTGTTTGGTTATCTTGCAATCCCGAGATAATCGTCTCCATGCTCCAAATCCATTTTAAAGCCATTTTTAAGGCATTTCGCGCATACATGAAATGAACACATTTTTCTCCAAAACTATAACAGATGCAAGCTTGTCCTGTTTGGTGGAGATGATATTTAATAAAATAAGTAGAAATCCACTAAAAGTTTTGTTTGGTTATCTTGCAATCCCGAGATAATCGTCTCCATGCTCCAAATCCATTTTAAAGCCATTTCAAAGGCATTTTGCGCATACATGAAATGAACACATTTTTCTCCAAAACTATAACACATGCAAGCTTGTCCTGTTTGGTGGAGATGATATTTAATAAAATAAGTAGAAATCCACTAAAAGTTTTGTTTGGTTATCTTGCAATCCCGAGATAATCGTCTCCATGCTCCAAATCCATTTTAAAGCCATTTTTAAGGCATTTCGCGCATACATGAAATGAACACATTTTTCTCCAAAACTATAACAGATGCAAGCTTGTCCTGTTTGGTGGAGATGATATTTAATAAAATAAGTAGAAATCCACTAAAAGTTTTGTTTGGTTATCTTGCAATCCCGAGATAATCGTCTCCATGCTCCAAATCCATTTTAAAGCCATTTTTAAGGCATTTCGCGCATACATGAAATGAACACATTTTTCTCCAAAACTATAACAGATGCAAGCTTGTCCTGTTTGGTGGAGATGATATTTAATAAAATAAGTAGAAATCCACTAAAAGTTTTGTTTGGTTATCTTGCAATCCCGAGATAATCGTCTCCATGCTCCAAATCCATTTTAAAGCCATTTTTAAGGCATTTCGCGCATACATGAAATGAACACATTTTTCTCCAAAACTATAACAGATGCAAGCTTGTCCTGTTTGGTGGAGATGATATTTAATAAAATAGGTAGAAATCCACTAAAAGTTTTGTTTGGTTATATTGCAATCCCGAGATAATCGTCTCCATGCTCCAAATCCATTTTAAAGCCATTTTTAAGGCATTTCGCGCATACATGAAATGAACACATATTTCTCAAAAACTATAACAGATGCAAGCTTGTCCTGTTTGGTGGAGATGATATTTAATAAAATAAGTAGAAATCCACTAAAAGTTTTGTTTGGTTATCTTGCAATCCCGAGATAATCGTCTCCATGCTCCAAATCCATTTTAAAGCCATTTTTAAGGCATTTCGCGCATACATGAAATGAACACATTTTTCTCCAAAACTATAACAGATGCAAGCTTGTCCTGTTTGGTGGAGATGTTATTTAATAAAATAAGTAGAAATCCACTAAAAGTTTTGTTTGGTTATCTTGCAATCCCGAGATAATCGTCTCCATGCTCCAAATCCATTTTAAAGCCATTTTTAAGGCATTTCGCGCATACATGAAATGAACACATTTTTCTCCAAAACTATAACAGATGCAAGCTTGTCCTGTTTGGTGGAGATGATATTTAATAAAATAAGTAGAAATCCACTAAAAGTTTTGTTTGGTTATCTTGCAATCCCGAGATAATCGTCTCCATGCTCCAAATCCATTTTAAAGCCATTTTTAAGGCATTTCGCGCATACATGAAATGAACACATTTTTCTCCAAAACTATAACAGATGCAAGCTTGTCCTGTTTGGTGGAGATGATATTTCATAAAGTAAGTAGAAATCCACTAAAAGTTTTGTTTGGTTATCTTGCAATCCCGAGATAATCGTCTCCATGCTCCAAATCCATTTTAAAGCCATTTTTAAGGCATTTCGCGCATACATGAAATGAACACATTTTTCTCCAAAACTATAACAGATGCAAGCTTGTCCTGTTTGGTGGAGATGATATTTAATAAAATAAGTAGAAATCCACTAAAAGTTTTGTTTGGTTATCTTGCAATCCCGAGATAATCGTCTCCATGCTCCAAATCCATTTTAAAGCCATTTTTAAGGCATTTCGCGCATACATGAAATGAACACATTTTTCTCCAAAACTATAACAGATGCAAGCTTGTCCTGTTTGGTGGAGATAATATTTAATAAAATAAGTAGAAATCTACTAAAAGTTTCGTTTGTTTATATTGCCATCCTGAGATAATCGTCTCCATGCTCCAAATCCATTTTAAAGCCATTTCAAAGGCATTCTGCGCATACATGAAATGAACACATTTTTCTCCAAAACTATAACACATGCAAGCTTGTCCTGTTTGGTGGAGATGATATTTAATAAAATAAGTAGAAATCCACTAAAAGTTTTGTTTGGTTATCTTGCAATCCCGAGATAATCGTCTCCATGCTCCAAATCCATTTTAAAGCCATTTTTAAGGCATTTCGCGCATACATGAAATGAACACATTTTTCTCCAAAACTATAAGAGATGCAAGCTTGTCCTGTTTGGTGGAGATGATATTTAATAAAATAAGTAGAAATCCACTAAAAGTTTTGTTTGGTTATCTTGCAATCCCGAGATAATCGTCTCCATGCTCCAAATCCATTTTAAAGCCATTTTTAAGGCATTTCGCGCATACATGAAATGAACACATTTTTCTCCAAAACTATAACAGATGCAAGCTTGTCCTGTTTGGTGGAGATGATATTTAATAAAATAAGTAGAAATCCACTAAAAGTTTAGTTTGGTTATCTTGCAATCCCGAGATAATCGTCTCCATGCTCCAAATCCATTTTAAAGCCATTTTTAAGGCATTTCGCGCATACATGAAATAAACACATTTTTCTCCAAAACTATAACAGATGCAAGCTTGTCCTGTTTGGTGGAGATGATATTTAATAAAATAAGTAGAAATCCACTAAAAGTTTTGTTTGGTTATCTTGCAATCAAGAGATAATCGTCTCCATGCTCCAAATCCATTTTAAAGCCATTTTTAAGGCATTTCGCGCATACATGAAATGAACACATTTTTCTCCAAAACTATAACAGATGCAAGCTTGTCCTGTTTGGTGGAGATGATATTTAATAAAATAAGTAGAAATCCACTAAAAGTTTTGTTTGGTTATCTTGCAATCCCGAGATAATCGTCTCCATGCTCCAAATCCATTTTAAAGCCATTTTTAAGGCATTTCGCGCATACATGAAATGAACACATTTTTCTCCAAAACTATAACAGATGCAAGCTTGTCCTGTTTGGTGGAGATGATATTTAATAAAATAAGTAGAAATCCACTAAAAGTTTTGTTTGGTTATCTTGCAATCCCGAGATAATCGTCTCCATGCTCCAAATCCATTTTAAAGCCATTTTTAAGGCATTTCGCGCATACATGAAATGAACACATTTTTCTCCAAAACTATAACAGATGCAAGCTTGTCCTGTTTGGTGGAGATGATATTTAATAAAATAAGTAGAAATCCACTAAAAGTTTTGTTTGGTTATCTTGCAATCCCGAGATAATCGTCTCCATGCTCCAAATCCATTTTAAAGCCATTTTTAAGGCATTTCGCGCATACATGAAATGAACACATTTTTCTCCAAAACTATAACAGATGCAAGCTTGTCCTGTTTGGTGGAGATGATATTTAATAAAATAAGTAGAAATCCACTAAAAGTTTTGTTTGGTTATCTTGCAATCCCGAGATAATCGTCTCCATGCTCCAAATCCATTTTAAAGCCATTTTTAAGGCATTTCGCGCACACATGAAATGAACACATTTTTCTCCAAAACTATAACAGATGCAAGCTTGTCCTGTTTGGTGGAGATGATATTTAATAAAATAGGTAGAAATCCACTAAAAGTTTTGTTTGGTTATATTGCAATCCCGAGATAATCGTCTCCATGCTCCAAATCCATTTTAAAGCCATTTTTAATGCATTTCGCGCATACATGAAATGAACACATTTTTCTCAAAAACTATAACAGATGCAAGCTTGTCCTGTTTGGTGGAGATGATATTTAATAAAATAAGTAGAAATCCACTAAAAGTTTTGTTTGGTTATCTTGCAATCCCGAGATAATCGTCTCCATGCTCCAAATCCATTTTAAAGCCATTTTTAAGGCATTTCGCGCATACATGAAATGAACACATTTTTCTCCAAAACTATAACAGATGCAAGCTTGTCCTGTTTGGTGGAGATGTTATTTAATAAAATAAGTAGAAATCCACTAAAAGTTTTGTTTGGTTATCTTGCAATCCCGAGATAATCGTCTCCATGCTCCAAATCCATTTTAAAGCCATTTTTAAGGCATTTCGCGCATACATGAAATGAACACATTTTTCTCCAAAACTATAACAGATGCAAGCTTGTCCTGTTTGGTGGAGATGATATTTAATAAAATAAGTAGAAATCCACTAAAAGTTTTGTTTGGTTATCTTGCAATCCCGAGATAATCGTCTCCATGCTCCAAATCCATTTTAAAGCCATTTTTAAGGCATTTCGCGCATACATGAAATGAACACATTTTTCTCCAAAACTATAACAGATGCAAGCTTGTCCTGTTTGGTGGAGATGATATTTCATAAAGTAAGTAGAAATCCACTAAAAGTTTTGTTTGGTTATCTTGCAATCCCGAGATAATCGTCTCCATGCTCCAAATCCATTTTAAAGCCATTTTTAAGGCATTTCGCGCATACATGAAATGAACACATTTTTCTCCAAAACTATAACAGATGCAAGCTTGTCCTGTTTGGTGGAGATGATATTTAATAAAATAAGTAGAAATCCACTAAAAGTTTTGTTTGGTTATCTTGCAATCCCGAGATAATCGTCTCCATGCTCCAAATCCATTTTAAAGCCATTTTTAAGGCATTTCGCGCATACATGAAATGAACACATTTTTCTCCAAAACTATAACAGATGCAAGCTTGTCCTGTTTGGTGGAGATAATATTTAATAAAATAAGTAGAAATCTACTAAAAGTTTCGTTTGTTTATATTGCCATCCTGAGATAATCGTCTCCATGCTCCAAATCCATTTTAAAGCCATTTCAAAGGCATTCTGCGCATACATGAAATGAACACATTTTTCTCCAAAACTATAACACATGCAAGCTTGTCCTGTTTGGTGGAGATGATATTTAATAAAATAAGTAGAAATCCACTAAAAGTTTTGTTTGGTTATCTTGCAATCCCGAGATAATCGTCTCCATGCTCCAAATCCATTTTAAAGCCATTTTTAAGGCATTTCGCGCATACATGAAATGAACACATTTTTCTCCAAAACTATAAGAGATGCAAGCTTGTCCTGTTTGGTGGAGATGATATTTAATAAAATAAGTAGAAATCCACTAAAAGTTTTGTTTGGTTATCTTGCAATCCCGAGATAATCGTCTCCATGCTCCAAATCCATTTTAAAGCCATTTTTAAGGCATTTCGCGCATACATGAAATGAACACATTTTTCTCCAAAACTATAACAGATGCAAGCTTGTCCTGTTTGGTGGAGATGATATTTAATAAAATAAGTAGAAATCCACTAAAAGTTTAGTTTGGTTATCTTGCAATCCCGAGATAATCGTCTCCATGCTCCAAATCCATTTTAAAGCCATTTTTAAGGCATTTCGCGCATACATGAAATAAACACATTTTTCTCCAAAACTATAACAGATGCAAGCTTGTCCTGTTTGGTGGAGATAATATTTAATAAAATAAGTAGAAATCTACTAAAAGTTTCGTTTGGTTATCTTGCAATCCCGAGATAATCGTCTCCATGCTCCAAATCCATTTTAAAGCCATTTTTAAGGCATTTCGCGCATACATGAAATGAACACATTTTTCTCCAAAACTATAACAGATGCAAGCTTGTCCTGTTTGGTGGAGATGATATTTAATAAAATAAGTAGAAATCCACTAAAAGTTTTGTTTGGTTATCTTGCAATCCCGAGATAATCGTCTCCATGCTCCAAATCCATTTTAAAGCCATTTTTAAGGCATTTCGCGCATACATGAAATGAACACATTTTTCTCCAAAACTATAACAGATGCAAGCTTGTCCTGTTTGGTGGAGATGATATTTAATAAAATAAGTAGAAATCCACTAAAAGTTTTGTTTGGTTATCTTGCAATCCCGAGATAATCGTCTCCATGCTCCAAATCCATTTTAAAGCCATTTTTAAGGCATTTCGCGCATACATGAAATGAACACATTTTTCTCCAAAACTATAACAGATGCAAGCTTGTCCTGTTTGGTGGAGATGATATTTAATAAAATAAGTAGAAATCCACTAAAAGTTTTGTTTGGTTATCTTGCAATCCCGAGATAATCGTCTCCATGCTCCAAATCCATTTTAAAGCCATTTTTAAGGCATTTCGCGCATACATGAAATGAACACATTTTTCTCCAAAACTATAACAGATGCAAGCTTGTCCTGTTTGGTGGAGATGATATTTAATAAAATAAGTAGAAATCCACTAAATGTTTTGTTTGGTTATCTTGCAATCCCGAGATAATCGTCTCCATGCTCCAAATCCATTTTAAAGCCATTTTTAAGGCATTTCGCGCATACATGAAATGAACACATTTTTCTCCAAAACTATAACAGATGCAAGCTTGTCCTGTTTGGTGGAGATGATATTTAATAAAATAAGTAGAAATCCACTAAAAGTTTTGTTTGGTTATCTTGCAATCCCGAGATAATCGTCTCCATGCTCCAAATCCATTTTAAAGCCATTTTTAAGGCATTTCGCGCATACATGAAATGAACACATTTTTCTCCAAAACTATAACAGATGCAAGCTTGTCCTGTTTGGTGGAGATGATATTTAATAAAATAAGTAGAAATCCACTAAAAGTTTTGTTTGGTTATCTTGCAATCCCGAGATAATCGTCTCCATGCTCCAAATCCATTTTAAAGCCATTTTTAAGGCATTTCGCGCATACATGAAATGAACACATTTTTCTCCAAAACTATAACAGATGCAAGCTTGTCCTGTTTGGTGGAGATGATATTTAATAAAATAAGTAGAATCCACTAAAAGTTTTGTTTGGTTATCTTGCAATCCCGAGATAATCGTCTCCATGTTCCAAATCCATTTTAAAGCCATTTTTAAGGCATTTCGCGCATACATGAAATGAACACATTTTTCTCCAAAACTATAACAGATGCAAGCTTGTCCTGTTTGGTGGAGATGATATTTAATAAAATAAGTAGAAATCCACTAAAATTTTTGTTTGGTTATCTTGCAATCCCGAGATAATCGTCTCCATGCTCCAAATCCATTTTAAAGCCATTTCAAAGGCATTTTGCGCATACATGAAATGAACACATTTTTCTCCAAAACTATAACACATGCAAGCTTGTCCTGTTTGGTGGAGATGATATTTAATAAAATAAGTAGAAATCCACTAAAAGTTTTGTTTGGTTATCTTGCAATCCCGAGATAATCGTCTCCATGCTCCAAATCCATTTTAAAGCCATTTTTAAGGCATTTCGCGCATACATGAAATGAACACATTTTTCTCCAAAACTATAACATATGCAAGCTTGTCCTGTTTGGTGGAGATGATATTTAATAAAATAAGTAGAAATCCACTAAAAGTTTTGTTTGGTTATCTTGCAATCCTGAGATAATCGTCTCCATGCTCCAAATCCATTTTAAAGCCATTTTTAAGGCATTTCGCGCATACATGAAATGAACACATTTTTCTCCAAAACTATAACAGATGCAAGCTTGTCCTGTTTGGTGGAGATGATATTTAATAAAATAAGTAGAAATCCACTAAAAGTTTTGTTTGGTTATCTTGCAATCCCGAGATAATCGTCTCCATACTCCAAATCCATTTTAAAGCCATTTTTAAAGCATTTCGCGCATACATGAAATGAACACATTTTTCTCCAAAACTATAACAGATGCAAGCTTGTCCTGTTTGGTGGAGATGATATTTAATAAAATAAGTAGAAATCCACTAAAAGTTTTGTTTGGTTATCTTGCAATCCCGAGATAATCGTCTCCATGCTCCAAATCCATTTTAAAGCCATTTTTAAGGCATTTCGCGCATACATGAAATGAACACATTTTTCTCCAAAACTATAACAGATGCAAGCTTGTCCTGTTTGGTGGAGATGATATTTAATAAAATAAGTAGAATCCACTAAAAGTTTTGTTTGGTTATCTTGCAATCCCGAGATAATCGTCTCCATGTTCCAAATCCATTTTAAAGCCATTTTTAAGGCATTTCGCGCATACATGAAATGAACACATTTTTCTCCAAAACTATAACAGATGCAAGCTTGTCCTGTTTGGTGGAGATGATATTTAATAAAATAAGTAGAAATCCACTAAAATTTTTGTTTGGTTATCTTGCAATCCCGAGATAATCGTCTCCATGCTCCAAATCCATTTTAAAGCCATTTCAAAGGCATTTTGCGCATACATGAAATGAACACATTTTTCTCCAAAACTATAACACATGCAAGCTTGTCCTGTTTGGTGGAGATGATATTTAATAAAATAAGTAGAAATCCACTAAAAGTTTTGTTTGGTTATCTTGCAATCCCGAGATAATCGTCTCCATGCTCCAAATCCATTTTAAAGCCATTTTTAAGGCATTTCGCGCATACATGAAATGAACACATTTTTCTCCAAAACTATAACATATGCAAGCTTGTCCTGTTTGGTGGAGATGATATTTAATAAAATAAGTAGAAATCCACTAAAAGTTTTGTTTGGTTATCTTGCAATCCCGAGATAATCGTCTCCATGCTCCAAATCCATTTTAAAGCCATTTTTAAGGCATTTCGCGCATACATGAAATGAACACATTTTTCTCCAAAACTATAACAGATGCAAGCTTGTCCTGTTTGGTGGAGATGATATTTAATAAAATAAGTAGAAATCCACTAAAAGTTTTGTTTGGTTATCTTGCAATCCCGAGATAATCGTCTCCATGCTCCAAATCCATTTTAAAGCCATTTTTAAAGCATTTCGCGCATACATGAAATGAACACATTTTTCTCCAAAACTATAACAGATGCAAGCTTGTCCTGTTTGGTGGAGATGATATTTAATAAAATAAGTAGAAATCCACTAAAAGTTTTGTTTGGTTATCTTGCAATCCCGAGATAATCGTCTCCATGCTCCAAATCCATTTTAAAGCCATTTCAAAGGCATTTTGCGCATACATGAAATGAACACATTTTTCTCCAAAACTATAACACATGCAAGCTTGTCCTGTTTGGTGGAGATGATATTTAATAAAATAAGTAGAAATCCACTAAAAGTTTTGTTTGGTTATCTTGCAATCCCGAGATAATCGTCTCCATGCTCCAAATCCATTTTAAAGCCATTTTTAAGGCATTTCGCGCATACTCCAAATCCATTTTAAAGCCATTTTTAAGGCATTTCGCGCATACATGAAATGAACACATTTTTCTCCAAAACTATAACAGATGCAAGCTTGTCCTGTTTGGTGGAGATGATATTTAATAAAATAAGTAGAAATCCACTAAAAGTTTTGTTTGGTTATCTTGCAATCCCGAGATAATCGTCTCCATGCTCCAAATCCATTTTAAAGCCATTTTTAAGGCATTTCGCGCATACATGAAATGAACACATTTTTCTCCAAAACTATAACAGATGCAAGCTTGTCCTGTTTAGTGGAGATGATATTTAATAAAATAAGTAGAAATCCACTAAAAGTTTTGTTTGGTTATCTTGAAAAACCTGAGATAATCGTCTCCATGCTCCAAATCCATTTTAAAGCCATTTTTAAGGCATTTCGCGCATACATGAAATGAACACATTTTTCTCCAAAACTATAACAGATGCAAGCTTGTCCTGTTTGGTGGAGATGATATTTAATAAAATAAGTAGAAATCCACTAAAAGTTTTGTTTGGTTATCTTGCAATCCCGAGATAATCGTCTCCATGCTCCAAATCCATTTTAACCCCTTAAGGACGAAGCCAGTTTTGTACTTAATGACCAGGCCATTTTTTGCAATTCTGACCAGTGTCACTTTATGAGGTCATAACTCTGGAACGCTTCAACGGATCCCGGTGATTCTGACATTGTTTTTTCGTGACATATTGTACTTCATGATAGTTATAAATTTAGAACGATATTTTTTGCTTTTATTTGTGAAAAAATCGGAAATTTGATGAAAATTTTGAAAATTTTGCAATTTTCAAACTTTTAATTTTTATGCCCTTAACCCAGAGAGTTATGTCACACAAAACAGTTAATAAATAACATTTCCCACATGTCTACTTTACATTAGCGCAATTTCTGAAACAAAATGTTTTGGGGTTAGGAAGTTAGAAGGGGTCAAAGTTCATCAGCAATTTCCCATTTTTTCAACAAAATTCACAAAACCATTTTTTTAGGGACCACATCACATTTGAAGTGACTTTGAGAGGCCTAAGTGACAGAAAATACCTAAAAGTGACACCATTCTCAAAACAGCACGCCTCAAAGTACTCAAAACCACATCCAAGAAGTTTATTAACCCTTCAGGTGCTTCACAGGAACTAAAGCAAAGTGGAATGAAAAAAAGCAAAAAATAAAATTTTACCTAAAATGTTGCTCTACCCCAAATGTGTTCACTTTTAGAAGAAATAACACAACAAAATGAACCCCAAAACTTGTTACCCACTTTCTTATGAACGCGCCGATACCCCACATGTGGTCAGAAACCTTTGTTTGGACAAATGGGAGGGCTCGGAACAGAAGGAGCAATATTTGAATTTTGGAAAGCAAATTTGGCTGAAATAGATTGCGGGCACCATGTTGCATTTACATGTCCGCCAAGGTACCTAAACAGCAGAAACCCCTTACAAGTGACACCATTTTGGAAACTAGACCCCTTAAGGCTTCTATCTAGGGGTATAGTGAGCATTTTGGATCCACAGGTACTTCACAGATTTTGATAACGTTACGTTGTCACATTGAAAATTTTCATTTTTTTCTCAAAAATGTTGCTTTAGCATCAATTTTTTCACTTTTTCAAGAGGTAATTCCAAAAATGTGACCCCAATGTTTGTTACCCACTTTTTTATGAGCGCGGTGATACCTCACTTGTGGTCTGAAACCTTTGTTTGGAGAAATGGGAGGGCTTGGAACGGAAGGAGCAATATTTGAATTTTGGAAAGGAAATTTGGCTGAAAAAGATTGCGGGCACCATGTCACATTTGGAGGACCCCTAAGGTACGTAAACAGCAAAAAAACACCACAAGTGACCCCATATTGGAAACTAGGCCCCTCAAGGAATTTATCTTGATGTTTGGTGAGTACCCTGAACCCCCAGGTGCTTTACAGAAGTTTATAACGTTGAGCCATGAAAATAAAAAAATAAAATTTTACCACAAAATTGTTACTTCAACCAGGTAGCTTTTTTTTTCACAAGGGTAACAGGAAAAAAATCACCATGAAATTTATTGCGCAATTTCTCCTGAGTTTGTTGATATCTTGTATGTGGTGGAAATCAACTGTTTGGGCACACTACAGGGCTCAGAAGAGAAGGAGTGCAATTTGACTGCAAAATTGGCTGGAATCAATAGCGGACGCCATGTTGCATTAGGAGAACCCCTGAGGTGCCTAAGCAGTGGAGGTCCCCCACAAGTGACCCCATTCTGGAAATAAGACCCCTCAAGGCTTTAATCTAGGTGTATATTGAGCATTTTGAATCCACGAATACTTCACAGAATTTGATAAGCTTAGGTTGCCATATTGAAATTTTCATTTTTTTCACAAAAATGTTGATTTAGCGACACATTTTTCACTTTTTCAAGAGGCAACAACAAAACGTGTACCCCACAGGTTGTTATCTAATTTCTTGTGAGCGCAGGGATACCACACATGTGGCCAAAAACCTTTGTTTGGATAAATGGGAGGGCTTGGAATGGAAGGAGCACCATTTGAATTTTGGAAAAGTTGAAGTAAATTGCGCGCACCATGTCACATTAGCAGGGCCCCTTGGGCACCTATACATCAGAAACCCCCCACAAGTGACCTCATTTTGGAAACTGGACCCCTCAAGGATTTTATTCAAGAGTATAGTAAACATTTTGAATCCACAGGTACTTCACAAAACTGTTGCTGTATCAAAAAATTTCTCACTGTTAAGGGGGCTTTACACGCTGCGACATCGCTAATGCGGAGTCGTTAGGGTCACGGAATTGGTGACGCACATCCGGCCGCATTAGCGATGTTGCTGCGTGTGACACCGATGAGCGATTTTGCATCGATTATCGTTACTGCAGCAGTAACGATGTAGTTCGTCGCTCCTGCGGCAGCACACATCGCTATGTGTGACGCCGCAGGAACGAGGAAGCTCCCCTTACCTGCCTTTCATGTGACACTAAAGGATGCCTAGCCTTGTATTTAGCCCAAAAAAAAAAAAAAGAATTAAAATAAATGACGTGGGGTCCCCCCTATTTTTGATAGCCAGCTAGGGTAAAGCAGACAGCTGTAGCCTGCAAACCACAGCTGACAGCTTCATCTTGTCTGGTGATCAATTTGGAGGGCTCCCCAAGCTGTTTTTTTTTTTTAATTATTTATAAATAAATAATTAAAAAAAAAAACCAAACGTGGGGTCCCCCCAAATTAGATCACCAGCCAAGGTGAAGCTGACAGCTGGGGTCTGGTATTCTCAGGATGGGAAGAGCCACGGTTATTGGACTCTTCCCAGCCTAAAAATAGCAGGCCGCAGCCGCCCCAGAAGTGGCGCATCCATTAGATGCGCCAATTCTGGCGCTTCGCCCCAGCTCATCCCGCGCCTTGGTGCGTTGGCTAACGGGGTAATGAATGGGGTTGATACCAGGTGTGTAATGTCACCTGGCATCAAGCCCAGCAATTAGTTATGTCACGGCGTCTATCAGATACCCGACATAACTAATTGACAGTAATAAAAAAAAAATTGACAACAAAAAAAAATTTATTTGAAAAAACACTCCCCCAAACATTCCCTGATTGACCAATTTATTGAAAAGAAAAAAAAAAAATCCACAATAATCCATTTGGATGTCCCACGTCGCCTCTGGACCTTCTAGAATATGGGGGACACGTTCAGGGAACGTATCCCCCATTTTCTAGGAGGGCAGACCCTCCATTTGAGGAGAGTGGGTGCAAAGAATCTGCACCCACTCTCCCCGGGTCACAGCTGCAGAGTGCGAGCAGCCAGCACAGCTCTCTGAACACAGGAAGCTGACAGCTGCGCTCTGCACATGTGACCGGAGTCTGCAGAGAAGGAGCCGGAGGAGGGGGCCGCGGGGGATCAGGGCTCCGACAGGTATGTATGACACCGGGGGACACCGGGGGACACCAGGGGGGGGTAGGGGGGGACCCGGCGGGGCCTAGGGAGCAGGTTTCTGTCGTATGTGTTATGGCACATACGACAGAAACCATAGGAACAGTGTAAATGCGGCCGGCGCGCTGCTGTGATCGCCGGTGCGCGCGGCCATCTTGGATTTTCGGGAGGGGGTTGGGGGTCGGGGGGGGCACTTTGGGGACACCGGGGGACCGGAGGGAACCGGGAAAAAGATTTATCTCCCATCTGGCATGTTTGATCATGCCAGATGGGAGATAAATCATTTTTTACCGGCGCGGTCATTTACTATAACTTGATGATCGGTATACGGTGTATACCGGTCATCAGGTGAGCGGGGACCGGAAAAACCGGCCCGAATCATGATCTCCAGGGTCTCAGCTACCCCCGGCAGCTGAGACCCCGGAAATTTTCTGACTCTGGGGGGCGCTAGACCCTTTTTTCCGACCGCCGTTAAAAAGCGGCGGATCGGAAAAAGTACCCTTATTTACCGCCGTTAAAAGGCGTATCGGCGGTCGTAAAGGGGTTAAAGCCATTTTAAAAGCAAATCGCGCATACATGAAATGAACACATTTTTCTCCAAAACTATAACAGATGCAAGCTTGTTCTGTTTGGTGGAGATGATATTTAATAAAATAAGTAGAAATCCACTAAAAGTTTTGTTTGGTTATCTTGCAATCCCGAGATAATCGTCTCCATGCTCCAAATCCATTTTAAAGCCATTTTTAAGGCATTTCGCGCATACATGAAATGAACACATTTTTCTCCAAAACTATAACATATGCAAGCTTGTCCTGTTTGGTGGAGATGATATTTAATAAAATAAGTAGAAATCCACTAAAAGTTTTGTTTGGTTATCTTGCAATCCTGAGATAATCGTCTCCATGCTCCAAATCCATTTTAAAGCCATTTTTAAGGCATTTCGCGCATACATGAAATGAACACATTTTTCTCCAAAACTATAACAGATGCAAGCTTGTCCTGTTTGGTGGAGATGATATTTAATAAAATAAGTAGAAATCCACTAAAAGTTTTGTTTGGTTATCTTGCAATCCCGAGATAATCGTCTCCATACTCCAAATCCATTTTAAAGCCATTTTTAAAGCATTTCGCGCATACATGAAATGAACACATTTTTCTCCAAAACTATAACAGATGCAAGCTTGTCCTGTTTGGTGGAGATGATATTTAATAAAATAAGTAGAAATCCACTAAAAGTTTTGTTTGGTTATCTTGCAATCCCGAGATAATCGTCTCCATGCTCCAAATCCATTTTAAAGCCATTTTTAAGGCATTTCGCGCATACATGAAATGAACACATTTTTCTCCAAAACTATAACAGATGCAAGCTTGTCCTGTTTGGTGGAGATGATATTTAATAAAATAAGTAGAATCCACTAAAAGTTTTGTTTGGTTATCTTGCAATCCCGAGATAATCGTCTCCATGTTCCAAATCCATTTTAAAGCCATTTTTAAGGCATTTCGCGCATACATGAAATGAACACATTTTTCTCCAAAACTATAACAGATGCAAGCTTGTCCTGTTTGGTGGAGATGATATTTAATAAAATAAGTAGAAATCCACTAAAATTTTTGTTTGGTTATCTTGCAATCCCGAGATAATCGTCTCCATGCTCCAAATCCATTTTAAAGCCATTTCAAAGGCATTTTGCGCATACATGAAATGAACACATTTTTCTCCAAAACTATAACACATGCAAGCTTGTCCTGTTTGGTGGAGATGATATTTAATAAAATAAGTAGAAATCCACTAAAAGTTTTGTTTGGTTATCTTGCAATCCCGAGATAATCGTCTCCATGCTCCAAATCCATTTTAAAGCCATTTTTAAGGCATTTCGCGCATACATGAAATGAACACATTTTTCTCCAAAACTATAACATATGCAAGCTTGTCCTGTTTGGTGGAGATGATATTTAATAAAATAAGTAGAAATCCACTAAAAGTTTTGTTTGGTTATCTTGCAATCCCGAGATAATCGTCTCCATGCTCCAAATCCATTTTAAAGCCATTTTTAAGGCATTTCGCGCATACATGAAATGAACACATTTTTCTCCAAAACTATAACAGATGCAAGCTTGTCCTGTTTGGTGGAGATGATATTTAATAAAATAAGTAGAAATCCACTAAAAGTTTTGTTTGGTTATCTTGCAATCCCGAGATAATCGTCTCCATGCTCCAAATCCATTTTAAAGCCATTTTTAAAGCATTTCGCGCATACATGAAATGAACACATTTTTCTCCAAAACTATAACAGATGCAAGCTTGTCCTGTTTGGTGGAGATGATATTTAATAAAATAAGTAGAAATCCACTAAAAGTTTTGTTTGGTTA
Source organism: Anomaloglossus baeobatrachus (assembly GCF_048569485.1). Taxonomy (NCBI): domain Eukaryota; kingdom Metazoa; phylum Chordata; class Amphibia; order Anura; family Aromobatidae; genus Anomaloglossus; species Anomaloglossus baeobatrachus. Next base: position 40,447 of record NW_027442974.1, on the reverse strand, counting down.
TCTTGCAATCCCGAGATAATCGTCTCCATGCTCCAAATCCATTTTAAAGCCATTTCAAAGGCATTTTGCGCATACATGAAATGAACACATTTTTCTCCAAAACTATAACACATGCAAGCTTGTCCTGTTTGGTGGAGATGATATTTAATAAAATAAGTAGAAATCCACTAAAAGTTTTGTTTGGTTATCTTGCAATCCCGAGATAATCGTCTCCATGCTCCAAATCCATTTTAAAGCCATTTTTAAGGCATTTCGCGCATACTCCAAATCCATTTTAAAGCCATTTTTAAGGCATTTCGCGCATACATGAAATGAACACATTTTTCTCCAAAACTATAACAGATGCAAGCTTGTCCTGTTTGGTGGAGATGATATTTAATAAAATAAGTAGAAATCCACTAAAAGTTTTGTTTGGTTATCTTGCAATCCCGAGATAATCGTCTCCATGCTCCAAATCCATTTTAAAGCCATTTTTAAGGCATTTCGCGCATACATGAAATGAACACATTTTTCTCCAAAACTATAACAGATGCAAGCTTGTCCTGTTTAGTGGAGATGATATTTAATAAAATAAGTAGAAATCCACTAAAAGTTTTGTTTGGTTATCTTGAAAAACCTGAGATAATCGTCTCCATGCTCCAAATCCATTTTAAAGCCATTTTTAAGGCATTTCGCGCATACATGAAATGAACACATTTTTCTCCAAAACTATAACAGATGCAAGCTTGTCCTGTTTGGTGGAGATGATATTTAATAAAATAAGTAGAAATCCACTAAAAGTTTTGTTTGGTTATCTTGCAATCCCGAGATAATCGTCTCCATGCTCCAAATCCATTTTAACCCCTTAAGGACGAAGCCAGTTTTGTACTTAATGACCAGGCCATTTTTTGCAATTCTGACCAGTGTCACTTTATGAGGTCATAACTCTGGAACGCTTCAACGGATCCCGGTGATTCTGACATTGTTTTTTCGTGACATATTGTACTTCATGATAGTTATAAATTTAGAACGATATTTTTTGCTTTTATTTGTGAAAAAATCGGAAATTTGATGAAAATTTTGAAAATTTTGCAATTTTCAAACTTTTAATTTTTATGCCCTTAACCCAGAGAGTTATGTCACACAAAACAGTTAATAAATAACATTTCCCACATGTCTACTTTACATTAGCGCAATTTCTGAAACAAAATGTTTTGGGGTTAGGAAGTTAGAAGGGGTCAAAGTTCATCAGCAATTTCCCATTTTTTCAACAAAATTCACAAAACCATTTTTTTAGGGACCACATCACATTTGAAGTGACTTTGAGAGGCCTAAGTGACAGAAAATACCTAAAAGTGACACCATTCTCAAAACAGCACGCCTCAAAGTACTCAAAACCACATCCAAGAAGTTTATTAACCCTTCAGGTGCTTCACAGGAACTAAAGCAAAGTGGAATGAAAAAAAGCAAAAAATAAAATTTTACCTAAAATGTTGCTCTACCCCAAATGTGTTCACTTTTAGAAGAAATAACACAACAAAATGAACCCCAAAACTTGTTACCCACTTTCTTATGAACGCGCCGATACCCCACATGTGGTCAGAAACCTTTGTTTGGACAAATGGGAGGGCTCGGAACAGAAGGAGCAATATTTGAATTTTGGAAAGCAAATTTGGCTGAAATAGATTGCGGGCACCATGTTGCATTTACATGTCCGCCAAGGTACCTAAACAGCAGAAACCCCTTACAAGTGACACCATTTTGGAAACTAGACCCCTTAAGGCTTCTATCTAGGGGTATAGTGAGCATTTTGGATCCACAGGTACTTCACAGATTTTGATAACGTTACGTTGTCACATTGAAAATTTTCATTTTTTTCTCAAAAATGTTGCTTTAGCATCAATTTTTTCACTTTTTCAAGAGGTAATTCCAAAAATGTGACCCCAATGTTTGTTACCCACTTTTTTATGAGCGCGGTGATACCTCACTTGTGGTCTGAAACCTTTGTTTGGAGAAATGGGAGGGCTTGGAACGGAAGGAGCAATATTTGAATTTTGGAAAGGAAATTTGGCTGAAAAAGATTGCGGGCACCATGTCACATTTGGAGGACCCCTAAGGTACGTAAACAGCAAAAAAACACCACAAGTGACCCCATATTGGAAACTAGGCCCCTCAAGGAATTTATCTTGATGTTTGGTGAGTACCCTGAACCCCCAGGTGCTTTACAGAAGTTTATAACGTTGAGCCATGAAAATAAAAAAATAAAATTTTACCACAAAATTGTTACTTCAACCAGGTAGCTTTTTTTTTCACAAGGGTAACAGGAAAAAAATCACCATGAAATTTATTGCGCAATTTCTCCTGAGTTTGTTGATATCTTGTATGTGGTGGAAATCAACTGTTTGGGCACACTACAGGGCTCAGAAGAGAAGGAGTGCAATTTGACTGCAAAATTGGCTGGAATCAATAGCGGACGCCATGTTGCATTAGGAGAACCCCTGAGGTGCCTAAGCAGTGGAGGTCCCCCACAAGTGACCCCATTCTGGAAATAAGACCCCTCAAGGCTTTAATCTAGGTGTATATTGAGCATTTTGAATCCACGAATACTTCACAGAATTTGATAAGCTTAGGTTGCCATATTGAAATTTTCATTTTTTTCACAAAAATGTTGATTTAGCGACACATTTTTCACTTTTTCAAGAGGCAACAACAAAACGTGTACCCCACAGGTTGTTATCTAATTTCTTGTGAGCGCAGGGATACCACACATGTGGCCAAAAACCTTTGTTTGGATAAATGGGAGGGCTTGGAATGGAAGGAGCACCATTTGAATTTTGGAAAAGTTGAAGTAAATTGCGCGCACCATGTCACATTAGCAGGGCCCCTTGGGCACCTATACATCAGAAACCCCCCACAAGTGACCTCATTTTGGAAACTGGACCCCTCAAGGATTTTATTCAAGAGTATAGTAAACATTTTGAATCCACAGGTACTTCACAAAACTGTTGCTGTATCAAAAAATTTCTCACTGTTAAGGGGGCTTTACACGCTGCGACATCGCTAATGCGGAGTCGTTAGGGTCACGGAATTGGTGACGCACATCCGGCCGCATTAGCGATGTTGCTGCGTGTGACACCGATGAGCGATTTTGCATCGATTATCGTTACTGCAGCAGTAACGATGTAGTTCGTCGCTCCTGCGGCAGCACACATCGCTATGTGTGACGCCGCAGGAACGAGGAAGCTCCCCTTACCTGCCTTTCATGTGACACTAAAGGATGCCTAGCCTTGTATTTAGCCCAAAAAAAAAAAAAAGAATTAAAATAAATGACGTGGGGTCCCCCCTATTTTTGATAGCCAGCTAGGGTAAAGCAGACAGCTGTAGCCTGCAAACCACAGCTGACAGCTTCATCTTGTCTGGTGATCAATTTGGAGGGCTCCCCAAGCTGTTTTTTTTTTTTAATTATTTATAAATAAATAATTAAAAAAAAAAACCAAACGTGGGGTCCCCCCAAATTAGATCACCAGCCAAGGTGAAGCTGACAGCTGGGGTCTGGTATTCTCAGGATGGGAAGAGCCACGGTTATTGGACTCTTCCCAGCCTAAAAATAGCAGGCCGCAGCCGCCCCAGAAGTGGCGCATCCATTAGATGCGCCAATTCTGGCGCTTCGCCCCAGCTCATCCCGCGCCTTGGTGCGTTGGCTAACGGGGTAATGAATGGGGTTGATACCAGGTGTGTAATGTCACCTGGCATCAAGCCCAGCAATTAGTTATGTCACGGCGTCTATCAGATACCCGACATAACTAATTGACAGTAATAAAAAAAAAATTGACAACAAAAAAAAATTTATTTGAAAAAACACTCCCCCAAACATTCCCTGATTGACCAATTTATTGAAAAGAAAAAAAAAAAATCCACAATAATCCATTTGGATGTCCCACGTCGCCTCTGGACCTTCTAGAATATGGGGGACACGTTCAGGGAACGTATCCCCCATTTTCTAGGAGGGCAGACCCTCCATTTGAGGAGAGTGGGTGCAAAGAATCTGCACCCACTCTCCCCGGGTCACAGCTGCAGAGTGCGAGCAGCCAGCACAGCTCTCTGAACACAGGAAGCTGACAGCTGCGCTCTGCACATGTGACCGGAGTCTGCAGAGAAGGAGCCGGAGGAGGGGGCCGCGGGGGATCAGGGCTCCGACAGGTATGTATGACACCGGGGGACACCGGGGGACACCAGGGGGGGTAGGGGGGGACCCGGCGGGGCCTAGGGAGCAGGTTTCTGTCGTATGTGTTATGGCACATACGACAGAAACCATAGGAACAGTGTAAATGCGGCCGGCGCGCTGCTGTGATCGCCGGTGCGCGCGGCCATCTTGGATTTTCGGGAGGGGGTTGGGGGTCGGGGGGGGCACTTTGGGGACACCGGGGGACCGGAGGGAACCGGGAAAAAGATTTATCTCCCATCTGGCATGTTTGATCATGCCAGATGGGAGATAAATCATTTTTTACCGGCGCGGTCATTTACTATAACTTGATGATCGGTATACGGTGTATACCGGTCATCAGGTGAGCGGGGACCGGAAAAACCGGCCCGAATCATGATCTCCAGGGTCTCAGCTACCCCCGGCAGCTGAGACCCCGGAAATTTTCTGACTCTGGGGGGCGCTAGACCCTTTTTTCCGACCGCCGTTAAAAAGCGGCGGATCGGAAAAAGTACCCTTATTTACCGCCGTTAAAAGGCGTATCGGCGGTCGTAAAGGGGTTAAAGCCATTTTAAAAGCAAATCGCGCATACATGAAATGAACACATTTTTCTCCAAAACTATAACAGATGCAAGCTTGTTCTGTTTGGTGGAGATGATATTTAATAAAATAAGTAGAAATCCACTAAAAGTTTTGTTTGGTTATCTTGCAATCCCGAGATAATCGTCTCCATGCTCCAAATCCATTTTAAAGCCATTTTTAAGGCATTTCGCGCATACATGAAATGAACACATTTTTCTCCAAAACTATAACAGATGCAAGCTTGTCCTGTTTGGTGGAGATGATATTTAATAAAATAAGTAGAAATCCACTAAAAGTTTTGTTTGGTTATCTTGCAATCCCGAGATAATCGTCTCCATGCTCCAAATCCATTTTAAAGCCATTTTTAAGGCATTTCGCGCATACATGAAATGAACACATTTTTCTCCAAAACTATAACAGATGCAAGCTTGTCCTGTTTGGTGGAGATGATATTTAATAAAATAAGTAGAAATCCACTAAAAGTTTTGTTTGGTTATCTTGCAATCCCGAGATAATCGTCTCCATGCTCCAAATCCATTTTAAAGCCATTTTTAAGGCATTTCGCGCATACATGAAATGAACACATTTTTCTCCAAAACTATAACAGATGCAAGCTTGTCCTGTTTGGTGGAGATGATATTTAATAAAATAAGTAGAAATCCACTAAAAGTTTTGTTTGGTTATCTTGCAATCCCGAGATAATCGTCTCCATGCTCCAAATCCATTTTAAAGCCATTTTTAAGGCATTTCGCGCATACATGAAATGAACACATTTTTCTCCAAAACTATAACAGATGCAAGCTTGTCCTGTTTGGTGGAGATGATATTTAATAAAATAAGTAGAAATCCACTAAAAGTTTTGTTTGGTTATCTTGCAATCCCGAGATAATCGTCTCCATGCTCCAAATGCATTTTAAAGCCATTTTTAAGGCATTTCGCGCATACATGAAATGAACACATTTTTCTCCAAAACTATAACAGATGCAAGCTTGTCCTGTTTGGTGGAGATGATATTTAATAAAATAAGTAGAAATCCACTAAAAGTTTTGTTTGGTTATATTGCAATCCCGAGATAATCGTCTCCATGCTCCAAATCCATTTTAAAGCCATTTTTAAGGCATTTCGCGCATACATGAAATGAACACATTTTTCTCCAAAACTATAACAGATGCAAGCTTGTCCTGTTTGGTGGAGATGATATTTAATAAAATAAGTAGAAATCCACTAAAAGTTTTGTTTGGTTATCTTGCAATCCCGAGATAATCGTCTCCATGCTCCAAATCCATTTTAAAGCCATTTTTAAGGCATTTCGCGCATACATGAAATGAACACATTTTTCTCCAAAACTATAACAGATGCAAGCTTGTCCTGTTTGGTGGAGATGATATTTAATAAAATAAGTAGAAATCCACTAAAAGTTTTGTTTGGTTATCTTGCAATCCCGAGATAATCGTCTCCATGCTCCAAATCCATTTTAAAGCCATTTTTAAAGCATTTCGCGCATACATGAAATGAACACATTTTTCTCCAAAACTATAACAGATGCAAGCTTGTCCTGTTTGGTGGAGATGATATTTAATAAAATAAGTAGAAATCCACTAAAAGTTTTGTTTGGTTATCTTGCAATCCCGAGATAATCGTCTCCATGCTCCAAATCCATTTTAAAGCCATTTCAAAGGCATTTTGCGCATACATGAAATGAACACATTTTTCTCCAAAACTATAACACATGCAAGCTTGTCCTGTTTGGTGGAGATGATATTTAATAAAATAAGTAGAAATCCACTAAAAGTTTTGTTTGGTTATCTTGCAATCCCGAGATAATCGTCTCCATGCTCCAAATCCATTTTAAAGCCATTTTTAAGGCATTTCGCGCATACATGAAATGAACACATTTTTCTCCAAAACTATAACAGATGCAAGCTTGTCCTGTTTGGTGGAGATGATATTTAATAAAATAAGTAGAAATCCACTAAAAGTTTTGTTTGGTTATCTTGCAATCCCGAGATAATCGTCTCCATGCTCCAAATCCATTTTAAAGCCATTTTTAAAGCATTTCGCGCATACATGAAATGAACACATTTTTCTCCAAAACTATAACAGATGCAAGCTTGTCCTGTTTGGTGGAGATGATATTTAATAAAATAAGTAGAAATCCACTAAAAGTTTTGTTTGGTTATCTTGCAATCCCGAGATAATCGTCTCCATGCTCCAAATCCATTTTAAAGCCATTTTTAAGGCATTTCGCGCATACATGAAATGAACACATTTTTCTCCAAAACTATAACAGATGCAAGCTTGTCCTGTTTGGTGGAGATGATATTTAATAAAATAAGTAGAAATCCACTAAAAGTTTTGTTTGGTTATCTTGCAATCCCGAGATAATCGTCTCCATGCTCCAAATCCATTTTAAAGCCATTTTTAAGGCATTTCGCGCATACATGAAATGAACACATTTTTCTCCAAAACTATAACAGATGCAAGCTTGTCCTGTTTGGTGGAGATGATATTTAATAAAATAAGTAGAAATCCACTAAAAGTTTTGTTTGGTTATCTTGAAAAACCTGAGATAATCGTCTCCATGCTCCAAATCCATTTTAAAGCCATTTTTAAGGCATTTCGCGCATACATGAAATGAACACATTTTTCTCCAAAACTATAACAGATGCAAGCTTGTCCTGTTTGGTGGAGATGATATTTAATAAAATAAGTAGAAATCCACTAAAAGTTTTGTTTGGTTATCTTGCAATCCCGAGATAATCGTCTCCATGCTCCAAATCCATTTTAAAGCCATTTTTAAGGCATTTCGCGCATACATGAAATGAACACATTTTTCTCCAAAACTATAACAGATGCAAGCTTGTCCTGTTTGGTGGAGATGATATTTAATAAAATAAGTAGAAATCCACTAAAAGTTTTGTTTGGTTATCTTGCAATCCCGAGATAATCGTCTCCATGCTCCAAATCCATTTTAAAGCCATTTTAAAAGCAAATCGCGCATACATGAAATGAACACATTTTTCTCCAAAACTATAACAGATGCAAGCTTGTCCTGTTTGGTGGAGATGATATTTAATAAAATAAGTAGAAATCCACTAAAAGTTTTGTTTGGTTATCTTGCAATCCCGAGATAATCGTCTCCATGCTCCAAATCCATTTTAAAGCCATTTTTAAGGCATTTCGCGCATACATGAAATGAACACATTTTTCTCCAAAACTATAACAGATGCAAGCTTGTCCTGTTTGGTGGAGATGATATTTAATAAAATAAGTAGAAATCCACTAAAAGTTTTGTTTGGTTATCTTGCAATCCCGAGATAATCGTCTCCATGCTCCAAATCCATTTTAAAGCCATTTTTAAGGCATTTCGCGCATACATGAAATTAACACATTTTTCTCCAAAACTATAAAAGATGCAAGCTTGTCCTGTTTGGTGGAGATGATATTTAATAAAATAAGTAGAAATCCACTAAAAGTTTTGTTTGGTTATCTTGCAATCCCGAGATAATCGTCTCCATGCTCCAAATCCATTTTAAAGCCATTTTTAAGGCATTTCGCGCATACATGAAATGAACACATTTTTCTCCAAAACTATAACAGATGCAAGCTTGTCCTGTTTGGTGGAGATGATATTTAATAAAATAAGTAGAAATCCACTAAAAGTTTTGTTTGGTTATCTTGCAATCCCGAGATAATCGTCTCCATGCTCCAAATCCATTTTAAAGCCATTTTTAAGGCATTTCGCGCATACATGAAATGAACACATTTTTCTCCAAAACTATAACAGATGCAAGCTTGTCCTGTTTGGTGGAGATGATATTTAATAAAATAAGTAGAAATCCACTAAAAGTTTTGTTTGGTTATCTTGCAATCCCGAGATAATCGTCTCCATGCTCCAAATCCATTTTAAAGCCATTTTTAAGGCATTTCGCGCATACATGAAATGAACACATTTTTCTCCAAAACTATAACAGATGCAAGCTTGTCCTGTTTGGTGGAGATGATATTTAATAAAATAAGTAGAAATCCACTAAAAGTTTTGTTTGGTTATATTGCAATCCCGAGATAATCGTCTCCATGCTCCAAATCCATTTTAAAGCCATTTTTAAGGCATTTCGCGCATACATGAAATGAACACATTTTTCTCCAAAACTATAACAGATGCAAGCTTGTCCTGTTTGGTGGAGATGATATTTAATAAAATAAGTAGAAATCCACTAAAAGTTTTGTTTGGTTATCTTGCAATCCCGAGATAATCGTCTCCATGCTCCAAATCCATTTTAAAGCCATTTTTAAGGCATTTCGCGCATACATGAAATGAACACATTTTTCTCCAAAACTATAACAGATGCAAGCTTGTCCTGTTTGGTCGAGATAATATTTAACAAAATAAGTAGAAATCTACTAAAAGTTTCGTTTGTTTATATTGCCATCCTGAGATAATCGTCTCCATGCTCCAAATCCATTTTAAAGCCATTTCAAAGGCATTTTGCGCATACATGAAATGAACACATTTTTCTCCAAAACTACAACACATGCAAGCTTGTCCTGTTTGGTGGAGATGATATTTAATAAAATAAGTAGAAATCCACTAAAAGTTTTGTTTGGTTATCTTGCAATCCCGAGATAATCGTCTCCATGCTCCAAATCCATTTTAAAGTTATTTTTAAGGCATTTCGCGCATACATGAAATGAACACATTTTTCTCCAAAACTATAACAGATGCAAGCTTGTCCTGTTTGGTGGAGATGATATTTAATAAAATAAGTAGAAATCCACTAAAAGTTTTGTTTGGTTATCTTGCAATCCCGAGATAATCGTCTCCATGCTCCCAATCCATTTTAAAGCCATTTTTAAGGCATTTCGCGCATACATGAAATGAACACATTTTTCTCCAAAACTATAACAGATGCAAGCTTGTCCTGTTTGGTGGAGATGATATTTAATAAAATAAGTAGAAATCCACTAAAAGTTTTGTTTGGTTATCTTGCAATCCCGAGATAATCGTCTCCATGCTCCAAATCCATTTTAAAGCCATTTTTAAGGCATTTCGCGCATACATGAAATGAACACATTTTTCTCCAAAACTATAACAGATGCAAGCTTGTCCTGTTTGGTGGAGATGATATTTAATAAAATAAGTAGAAATCCACTAAAAGTTTTGTTTGGTTATCTTGCAATCCCGAGATAATCGTCTCCATGCTCCAAATCCATTTTAAAGCCATTTTTAAGGCATTTCGCGCATACATAAAATGAACACATTTTTCTCCAAAACTATAACAGATGCAAGCTTGTCCTGTTTGGTGGAGATATTTAATAAAATAAGTAGAAAACTACTAAAAGTTTCGTTTGTTTATATTGCCATCCTGAGATAATCGTCTCCATGCTCCAAATCCATTTTAAAGCCATTTCAAAGGCATTTTGCGCATACATGAAATGAACACATTTTTCTCCAAAACTATAACACATGCAAGCTTGTCCTGTTTGGTGGAGATGATATTTAATAAAATAAGTAGAAATCCACTAAAAGTTTTGTTTGGTTATCTTGCAATCCCGAGATAATCGTCTCCATGCTCCAAATCCATTTTAAAGCCATTTTTAAGGCATTTCGCGCATACATGAAATAAACACATTTTTCTCCAAAACTATAACAGATGCAAGCTTGTCCTGTTTGGTGGAGATGATATTTAATAAAATAAGTAGAAATCCACTAAAAGTTTTGTTTGGTTATCTTGCAATCCCGAGATAATCGTCTCCATGCTCCAAATCCATTTTAAAGCCATTTTTAAGGCATTTCGCGCATACATGAAATGAACACATTTTTCTCCAAAACTATAACAGATGCAAGCTTGTCCTGTTTGGTGGAGATGATATTTAATAAAATAAGTAGAAATCCACTAAAAGTTTTGTTTGGTTATCTTGCAATCCCGAGATAATCGTCTCCATGCTCCAAATCCATTTTAAAGCCATTTTTAAGGCATTTCGCGCATACATGAAATGAACACATTTTTCTCCAAAACTATAACAGATGCAAGCTTGTCCTGTTTGGTGGAGATGATATTTAATAAAATAAGTAGAAATCCACTAAAAGTTTTGTTTGGTTATCTTGCAAACCCGAGATAATCGTCTCCATGCTCCAAATCCATTTTAAAGCCATTTTTAAGGCATTTCGCGCATACATGAAATGAACACATTTTTCTCCAAAACTATAACAGATGCAAGCTTGTCCTGTTTGGTGGAGATGATATTTAATAAAATAAGTAGAAATCCACTAAAAGTTTTGTTTGGTTATCTTGCAATCCCGAGATAATCGTCTCCATGCTCCAAATCCATTTTAAAGCCATTTTTAAGGCATTTCGCGCATACATGAAATGAACACATTTTTCTCCAAAACTATAACAGATGCAAGCTTGTCCTGTTTGGTGGAGATGATATTTAATAAAATAAGTAGAAATCCACTAAAAGTTTTGTTTGGTTATCTTGCAATCCCGAGATAATCGTCTCCATGCTCCAAATCCATTTTAAAGCCATTTTTAAGGCATTTCGCGCATACATGAAATGAACACATTTTTCTCCAAAACTATAACAGATGCAAGCTTGTCCTGTTTGGTGGAGATGATATTTAATAAAATAAGTAGAAATCCACTAAAAGTTTTGTTTGGTTATCTTGCAATCCCGAGATAATCGTCTCCATGCTCCAAATCCATTTTAAAGCCATTTTAAAAGCAAATCGCGCATACATGAAATGAACACATTTTTCTCCAAAATTATAACAGATGCAAGCTTGTCCTGTTTGGGGGAGATGATATTTAATAAAATAAGTAGAAATCCACTAAAAGTTTTGTTTGGTTATCTTGCAATCCCGAGATAATCGTCTCCATGCTCCAAATCCATTTTAAAGCCATTTTTAAGGCATTTCGCGCATACATGAAATGAACACATTTTTCTCCAAAACTATAACAGATGCAAGCTTGTCCTGTTTGGTGGAGATGATATTTAATAAAATAAGTAGAAATCCACTAAAAGTTTTGTTTGGTTATCTTGCAATCCCGAGATAATCGTCTCCATGCTCCAAATCCATTTTAAAGCCATTTTTAAGGCATTTCGCGCATACATGAAATTAACACATTTTTCTCCAAAACTATAACAGATGCAAGCTTGTCCTGTTTGGTGGAGATGATATTTAATAAAATAAGTAGAAATCCACTAAAAGTTTTGTTTGGTTATCTTGCAATCCCGAGATAATCGTCTCCATGCTCCAAATCCATTTTAAAGCCATTTTTAAGGCATTTCGCGCATACATGAAATGAACACATTTTTCTCCAAAACTATAACAGATGCAAGCTTGTCCTGTTTGGTGGAGATGATATTTAATAAAATAAGTAGAAATCCACTAAAAGTTTTGTTTGGTTATCTTGCAATCCCGAGATAATCGTCTCCATGCTCCAAATCCATTTTAAAGCCATTTTTAAGGCATTTCGCGCATACATGAAATGAACACATTTTTCTCCAAAACTATAACAGATGCAAGCTTGTCCTGTTTGGTGGAGATGATATTTAATAAAATAAGTAGAAATCCACTAAAAGTTTTGTTTGGTTATCTTGCAATCCCGAGATAATCGTCTCCATGCTCCAAATCCATTTTAAAGCCATTTTTAAGGCATTTCGCGCATACATGAAATGAACACATTTTTCTCCAAAACTATAACAGATGCAAGCTTGTCCTGTTTGGTGGAGATGATATTTAATAAAATAAGTAGAAATCCACTAAAAGTTTTGTTTGGTTATATTGCAATCCCGAGATAATCGTCTCCATGCTCCAAATCCATTTTAAAGCCATTTTTAAGGCATTTCGCGCATACATGAAATGAACACATTTTTCTCCAAAACTATAACAGATGCAAGCTTGTCCTGTTTGGTGGAGATGATATTTAATAAAATAAGTAGAAATCCACTAAAAGTTTTGTTTGGTTATCTTGCAATCCCGAGATAATCGTCTCCATGCTCCAAATCCATTTTAAAGCCATTTTTAAGGCATTTCGCGCATACATGAAATGAACACATTTTTCTCCAAAACTATAACAGATGCAAGCTTGTCCTGTTTGGTCGAGATAATATTTAACAAAATAAGTAGAAATCTACTAAAAGTTTCGTTTGTTTATATTGCCATCCTGAGATAATCGTCTCCATGCTCCAAATCCATTTTAAAGCCATTTCAAAGGCATTTTGCGCATACATGAAATGAACACATTTTTCTCCAAAACTACAACACATGCAAGCTTGTCCTGTTTGGTGGAGATGATATTTAATAAAATAAGTAGAAATCCACTAAAAGTTTTGTTTGGTTATCTTGCAATCCCGAGATAATCGTCTCCATGCTCCAAATCCATTTTAAAGTTATTTTTAAGGCATTTCGCGCACACATGAAATGAACACATTTTTCTCCAAAACTATAACAGATGCAAGCTTGTCCTGTTTGGTGGAGATGATATTTAATAAAATAAGTAGAAATCCACTAAAAGTTTTGTTTGGTTATCTTGCAATCCCGAGATAATCGTCTCCATGCTCCCAATCCATTTTAAAGCCATTTTTAAGGCATTTCGCGCATACATGAAATGAACACATTTTTCTCCAAAACTATAACAGATGCAAGCTTGTCCTGTTTGGTGGAGATGATATTTAATAAAATAAGTAAAAATCCACTAAAAGTTTTGTTTGGTTATCTTGCAATCCCGAGATAATCGTCTCCATGCTCCAAATCCATTTTAAAGCCATTTTTAAGGCATTTCGCGCATACATGAAATGAACACATTTTTCTCCAAAACTATAACAGATGCAAGCTTGTCCTGTTTGGTGGAGATGATATTTAATAAAATAAGTAGAAATCCACTAAAAGTTTTGTTTGGTTATCTTGCAATCCCGAGATAATCGTCTCCATGCTCCAAATCCATTTTAAAGCCATTTTTAAGGCATTTCGCGCATACATGAAATGAACACATTTTTCTCCAAAACTATAACAGATGCAAGCTTGTCCTGTTTGGTGGAGATGATATTTAATAAAATAAGTAGAAATCCACTAAAAGTTTTGTTTGGTTATCTTGCAATCCCGAGATAATCGTCTCCATGCTCCAAATCCATTTTAAAGCCATTTTTAAGGCATTTCGCGCATACATGAAATAAACACATTTTTCTCCAAAACTATAACAGATGCAAGCTTGTCCTGTTTGGTGGAGATGATATTTAATAAAATAAGTAGAAATCCACTAAAAGTTTTGTTTGGTTATCTTGCAATCCCGAGATAATCGTCTCCATGCTCCAAATCCATTTTAAAGCCATTTTTAAGGCATTTCGCGCATACATGAAATGAACACATTTTTCTCCAAAACTATAACAGATGCAAGCTTGTCCTGTTTGGTGGAGATGATATTTAATAAAATAAGTAGAAATCCACTAAAAGTTTTGTTTGGTTATCTTGCAATCCCGAGATAATCGTCTCCATGCTCCAAATCCATTTTAAAGCCATTTTTAAGGCATTTCGCGCATACATGAAATGAACACATTTTTCTCCAAAACTATAACAGATGCAAGCTTGTCCTGTTTGGTGGAGATGATATTTAATAAAATAAGTAGAAATCCACTAAAAGTTTTGTTTGGTTATCTTGCAAACCCGAGATAATCGTCTCCATGCTCCAAATCCATTTTAAAGCCATTTTTAAGGCATTTCGCGCATACATGAAATGAACACATTTTTCTCCAAAACTATAACAGATGCAAGCTTGTCCTGTTTGGTGGAGATGATATTTAATAAAATAAGTAGAAATCCACTAAAAGTTTTGTTTGGTTATCTTGCAATCCCGAGATAATCGTCTCCATGCTCCAAATCCATTTTAAAGCCATTTTTAAGGCATTTCGCGCATACATGAAATGAACACATTTTTCTCCAAAACTATAACAGATGCAAGCTTGTCCTGTTTGGTGGAGATGATATTTAATAAAATAAGTAGAAATCCACTAAAAGTTTTGTTTGGTTATCTTGCAATCCCGAGATAATCGTCTCCATGCTCCAAATCCATTTTAAAGCCATTTTTAAGGCATTTCGCGCATACATGAAATGAACACATTTTTCTCCAAAACTATAACAGATGCAAGCTTGTCCTGTTTGGTGGAGATGATATTTAATAAAATAAGTAGAAATCCACTAAAAGTTTTGTTTGGTTATCTTGCAATCCCGAGATAATCGTCTCCATGCTCCAAATCCATTTTAAAGCCATTTTAAAAGCAAATCGCGCATACATGAAATGAACACATTTTTCTCCAAAACTATAACAGATGCAAGCTTGTCCTGTTTGGTGGAGATGATATTTAATAAAATAAGTAGAAATCCACTAAAAGTTTTGTTTGGTTATCTTGCAATCCCGAGATAATCGTCTCCATGCTCCAAATCCATTTTAAAGCCATTTTTAAGGCATTTCGCGCATACATGAAATGAACACATTTTTCTCCAAAACTATAACAGATGCAAGCTTGTCCTGTTTGGTGGAGATGATATTTAATAAAATAAGTAGAAATCCACTAAACGTTTTGTTTGGTTATCTTGCAATCCCGAGATAATCGTCTCCATGCTCCAAATCCATTTTAAAGCCATTTTTAAGGCATTTCGCGCATACATGAAATGAACACATTTTTCTCCAAAACTATAACAGATGCAAGCTTGTCCTGTTTGGTGGAGATGATATTTAATAAAATAAGTAGAAATCCACTAAAAGTTTTGTTTGGTTATCTTGCAATCCCGAGATAATCGTCTCCATGCTCCAAATCCATTTTAAAGCCATTTTTAAGGCATTTCGCGCATACATGAAATGAACACATTTTTCTCCAAAACTATAACAGATGCAAGCTTGTCCTGTTTGGTGGAGATGATATTTAATAAAATAAGTAGAAATCCACTAAAAGTTTTGTTTGGTTATCTTGCAATCCCGAGATAATCGTCTCCATGCTCCAAATCCATTTTAAAGCCATTTTTAAGGCATTTCGCGCATACATGAAATGAACACATTTTTCTCCAAAACTATAACAGATGCAAGCTTATCCTGTTTGGTGGAGATGATATTTAATAAAATAAGTAGAAATCCACTAAAAGTTTTGTTTGGTTATCTTGCAATCCCGAGATAATCGTCTCCATGCTCGAAATCCATTTTAAAGCCATTTTTAAGGCATTTCGCGCATACATGAAATGAACACATTTTTCTCCAAAACTATAACAGATGCAAGCTTGTCCTGTTTGGTGGAGATGATATTTAATAAAATAAGTAGAAATCCACTAAAAGTTTTGTTTGGTTATCTTGCAATCCCGAGATAATCGTCTCCATGCTCCAAATCCATTTTAAAGCCATTTTTAAGGCATTTCGCGCATACATGAAATGAACACATTTTTCTCCAAAACTATAACAGATGCAAGCTTGTCCTGTTTGGTGGAGATGATATTTAATAAAATAAGTAGAAATCCACTAAAAGTTTTGTTTGGTTATATTGCAATCCCGAGATAATCGTCTCCATGCTCCAAATCCATTTTAAAGCCATTTTTAAGGCATTTCGCGCATACATGAAATGAACACATTTTTCTCCAAAACTATAACAGATGCAAGCTTGTCCTGTTTGGTGGAGATGATATTTAATAAAATAAGTAGAAATCCACTAAAAGTTTTGTTTGGTTATCTTGCAATCCCGAGATAATCGTCTCCATGCTCCAAATCCATTTTAAAGCCATTTTTAAGGCATTTCGCGCATACATGAAATGAACACATTTTTCTCCAAAACTATAACAGATGCAAGCTTGTCCTGTTTGGTCGAGATAATATTTAATAAAATAAGTAGAAATCTACTAAAAGTTTCGTTTGTTTATATTGCCATCCTGAGATAATCGTCTCCATGCTCCAAATCCATTTTAAAGCCATTTCAAAGGCATTTTGCGCATACATGAAATGAACACATTTTTCTCCAAAACTATAACACATGCAAGCTTGTCCTGTTTGGTGGAGATGATATTTAATAAAATAAGTAGAAATCCACTAAAAGTTTTGTTTGGTTATCTTGCAATCCCGAGATAATCGTCTCCATGCTCCAAATCCATTTTAAAGTTATTTTTAAGGCATTTCGCGCATACATGAAATGAACACATTTTTCTCCAAAACTATAACAGATGCAAGCTTGTCCTGTTTGGTGGAGATGATATTTAATAAAATAAGTAGAAATCCACTAAAAGTTTTGTTTGGTTATCTTGCAATCCCGAGATAATCGTCTCCATGCTCCAAATCCATTTTAAAGCCATTTTTAAGGCATTTCGCGCATACATGAAATGAACACATTTTTCTCCAAAACTATAACAGATGCAAGCTTGTCCTGTTTGGTGGAGATGATATTTAATAAAATAAGTAGAAATCCACTAAAAGTTTTGTTTGGTTATCTTGCAATCCCGAGATAATCGTCTCCATGCTCCAAATCCATTTTAAAGCCATTTTTAAGGCATTTCGCGCATACATGAAATGAACACATTTTTCTCCAAAACTATAACAGATGCAAGCTTGTCCTGTTTGGTCGAGATAATATTTAACAAAATAAGTAGAAATCTACTAAAAGTTTCGTTTGTTTATATTGCCATCCTGAGATAATCGTCTCCATGCTCCAAATCCATTTTAAAGCCATTTCAAAGGCATTTTGCGCATACATGAAATGAACACATTTTTCTCCAAAACTACAACACATGCAAGCTTGTCCTGTTTGGTGGAGATGATATTTAATAAAATAAGTAGAAATCCACTAAAAGTTTTGTTTAGTTATCTTGCAATCCCGAGATAATCGTCTCCATGCTCCAAATCCATTTTAAAGTTATTTTTAAGGCATTTCGCGCATACATGAAATGAACACATTTTTCTCCAAAACTATAACAGATGCAAGCTTATCCTGTTTGGTGGAGATGATATTTAATAAAATAAGTAGAAATCCACTAAAAGTTTTGTTTGGTTATCTTGCAATCCCGAGATAATCGTCTCCATGCTCCCAATCCATTTTAAAGCCATTTTTAAGGCATTTCGCGCATACATGAAATGAACACATTTTTCTCCAAAACTATAACAGATGCAAGCTTGTCCTGTTTGGTGGAGATGATATTTAATAAAATAAGTAGAAATCCACTAAAAGTTTTGTTTGGTTATCTTGCAATCCCGAGATAATCGTCTCCATGCTCCAAATCCATTTTAAAGCCATTTTTAAGGCATTTCGCGCATACATGAAATGAACACATTTTTCTCCAAAACTATAACAGATGCAAGCTTGTCCTGTTTGGTGGAGATGATATTTAATAAAATAAGTAGAAATCCACTAAAAGTTTTGTTTGGTTATCTTGCAATCCCGAGATAATCGTCTCCATGCTCCAAATCCATTTTAAAGCCATTTTTAAGGCATTTCGCGCATACATAAAATGAACACATTTTTCTCCAAAACTATAACAGATGCAAGCTTGTCCTGTTTGGTGGAGATAATATTTAATAAAATAAGTAGAAAACTACTAAAAGTTTCGTTTGTTTATATTGCCATCCTGAGATAATCGTCTCCATGCTCCAAATCCATTTTAAAGCCATTTCAAAGGCATTTTGCGCATACATGAAATGAACACATTTTTCTCCAAAACTATAACACATGCAAGCTTGTCCTGTTTGGTGGAGATGATATTTAATAAAATAAGTAGAAATCCACTAAAAGTTTTGTTTGGTTATCTTGCAATCCCGAGATAATCGTCTCCATGCTCCAAATCCATTTTAAAGCCATTTTTAAGGCATTTCGCGCATACATGAAATAAACACATTTTTCTCCAAAACTATAACAGATGCAAGCTTGTCCTGTTTGGTGGAGATGATATTTAATAAAATAAGTAGAAATCCACTAAAAGTTTTGTTTGGTTATCTTGCAATCCCGAGATAATCGTCTCCATGCTCCAAATCCATTTTAAAGCCATTTTTAAGGCATTTCGCGCATACATGAAATGAACACATTTTTCTCCAAAACTATAACAGATGCAAGCTTGTCCTGTTTGGTGGAGATGATATTTAATAAAATAAGTAGAAATCCACTAAAAGTTTTGTTTGGTTATCTTGCAATCCCGAGATAATCGTCTCCATGCTCCAAATCCATTTTAAAGCCATTTTTAAGGCATTTCGCGCATACATGAAATGAACACATTTTTCTCCAAAACTATAACAGATGCAAGCTTGTCCTGTTTGGTGGAGATGATATTTAATAAAATAAGTAGAAATCCACTAAAAGTTTTGTTTGGTTATCTTGCAAACCCGAGATAATCGTCTCCATGCTCCAAATCCATTTTAAAGCCATTTTTAAGGCATTTCGCGCATACATGAAATGAACACATTTTTCTCCAAAACTATAACAGATGCAAGCTTGTCCTGTTTGGTGGAGATGATATTTAATAAAATAAGTAGAAATCCACTAAAAGTTTTGTTTGGTTATCTTGCAATCCCGAGATAATCGTCTCCATGCTCCAAATCCATTTTAAAGCCATTTTTAAGGCATTTCGCGCATACATGAAATGAACACATTTTTCTCCAAAACTATAACAGATGCAAGCTTGTCCTGTTTGGTGGAGATGATATTTAATAAAATAAGTAGAAATCCACTAAAAGTTTTGTTTGGTTATCTTGCAATCCCGAGATAATCGTCTCCATGCTCCAAATCCATTTTAAAGCCATTTTTAAGGCATTTCGCGCATACATGAAATGAACACATTTTTCTCCAAAACTATAACAGATGCAAGCTTGTCCTGTTTGGTGGAGATGATATTTAATAAAATAAGTAGAAATCCACTAAAAGTTTTGTTTGGTTATCTTGCAATCCCGAGATAATCGTCTCCATGCTCCAAATCCATTTTAAAGCCATTTTAAAAGCAAATCGCGCATACATGAAATGAACACATTTTTCTCCAAAACTATAACAGATGCAAGCTTGTCCTGTTTGGTGGAGATGATATTTAATAAAATAAGTAGAAATCCACTAAAAGTTTTGTTTGGTTATCTTGCAATCCCGAGATAATCGTCTCCATGCTCCAAATCCATTTTAAAGCCATTTTTAAGGCATTTCGCTCATACATGAAATGAACACATTTTTCTCCAAAACTATAACAGATGCAAGCTTGTCCTGTTTGGTGGAGATGATATTTAATAAAATAAGTAGAAATCCACTAAAAGTTTTGTTTGGTTATCTTGCAATCCCGAGATAATCGTCTCCATGCTCCAAATCCATTTTAAAGCCATTTTTAAGGCATTTCGCGCATACATGAAATGAACACATTTTTCTCCAAAACTATAACAGAAGCAAGCTTGTCCTGTTTGGTGGAGATGATATTTAATAAAATAAGTAGAAATCCACTAAAAGTTTTGTTTGGTTATCTTGCAATCCCGAGATAATCGTCTCCATGCTCCAAATCCATTTTAAAGCCATTTTTAAGGCATTTCGCGCATACATGAAATGAACACATTTTTCTCCAAAACTATAACAGATGCAAGCTTGTCCTGTTTGGTGGAGATGATATTTAATAAAATAAGTAGAAATCCACTAAAAGTTTTGTTTGGTTATCTTGCAATCCCGAGATAATCGTCTCCATGCTCCAAATCCATTTTAAAGCCATTTTTAAGGCATTTCGCGCATACATGAAATGAACACATTTTTCTCCAAAACTATAACAGATGCAAGCTTGTCCTGTTTGGTGGAGATGATATTTAATAAAATAAGTAGAAATCCACTAAAAGTTTTGTTTGGTTATCTTGCAATCCCGAGATAATCGTCTCCATGCTCCAAATCCATTTTAAAGCCATTTTTAAGGCATTTCGCGCATACATGAAATGAACACATTTTTCTCCAAAACTATAACAGATGCAAGCTTATCCTGTTTGGTGGAGATGATATTTAATAAAATAAGTAGAAATCCACTAAAAGTTTTGTTTGGTTATCTTGCAATCCCGAGATAATCGTCTCCATGCTCCAAATCCATTTTAAAGCCATTTTTAAGGCATTTCGCGCATACATGAAATGAACACATTTTTCTCCAAAACTATAACAGATGCAAGCTTGTCCTGTTTGGTGGAGATGATATTTAATAAAATAAGTAGAAATCCACTAAAAGTTTTGTTTGGTTATCTTGCAATCCCGAGATAATCGTCTCCATGCTCCAAATCCATTTTAAAGCCATTTTTAAGGCATTTCGCGCATACATGAAATGAACACATTTTTCTCCAAAACTATAACAGATGCAAGCTTGTCCTGTTTGGTGGAGATGATATTTAATAAAATAAGTAGAAATCCACTAAAAGTTTTGTTTGGTTATATTGCAATCCCGAGATAATCGTCTCCATGCTCCAAATCCATTTTAAAGCCATTTTTAAGGCATTTCGCGCATACATGAAATGAACACATTTTTCTCCAAAACTATAACAGATGCAAGCTTGTCCTGTTTGGTGGAGATGATATTTAATAAAATAAGTAGAAATCCACTAAAAGTTTTGTTTGGTTATCTTGCAATCCCGAGATAATCGTCTCCATGCTCCAAATCCATTTTAAAGCCATTTTTAAGGCATTTCGCGCATACATGAAATGAACACATTTTTCTCCAAAACTATAACAGATGCAAGCTTGTCCTGTTTGGTCGAGATAATATTTAATAAAATAAGTAGAAATCTACTAAAAGTTTCGTTTGTTTATATTGCCATCCTGAGATAATCGTCTCCATGCTCCAAATCCATTTTAAAGCCATTTCAAAGGCATTTTGCGCATACATGAAATGAACACATTTTTCTCCAAAACTATAACACATGCAAGCTTGTCCTGTTTGGTGGAGATGATATTTAATAAAATAAGTAGAAATCCACTAAAAGTTTTGTTTGGTTATCTTGCAATCCCGAGATAATCGTCTCCATGCTCCAAATCCATTTTAAAGTTATTTTTAAGGCATTTCGCGCATACATGAAATGAACACATTTTTCTCCAAAACTATAACAGATGCAAGCTTGTCCTGTTTGGTGGAGATGATATTTAATAAAATAAGTAGAAATCCACTAAAAGTTTTGTTTGGTTATCTTGCAATCCCGAGATAATCGTCTCCATGCTCCAAATCCATTTTAAAGCCATTTTTAAGGCATTTCGCGCATACATGAAATGAACACATTTTTCTCCAAAACTATAACAGATGCAAGCTTGTCCTGTTTGGTGGAGATGATATTTAATAAAATAAGTAGAAATCCACTAAAAGTTTTGTTTGGTTATCTTGCAATCCCGAGATAATCGTCTCCATGCTCCAAATCCATTTTAAAGCCATTTTTAAGGCATTTCGCGCATACATGAAATGAACACATTTTTCTCCAAAACTATAACAGATGCAAGCTTGTCCTGTTTGGTGGAGATGATATTTAATAAAATAAGTAGAAATCCACTAAAAGTTTTGTTTGGTTATCTTGCAATCCCGAGATAATCGTCTCCATGCTCCAAATCCATTTTAAAGCCATTTTTAAGGCATTTCGCGCATACATAAAATGAACACATTTTTCTCCAAAACTATAACAGATGCAAGCTTGTCCTGTTT
Organism: Anomaloglossus baeobatrachus; assembly: GCF_048569485.1. Classification (NCBI taxonomy): domain Eukaryota; kingdom Metazoa; phylum Chordata; class Amphibia; order Anura; family Aromobatidae; genus Anomaloglossus; species Anomaloglossus baeobatrachus. Next base: position 18,044 of record NW_027442974.1, on the reverse strand, counting down.
GGTGGAGATAATATTTAATAAAATAAGTAGAAAACTACTAAAAGTTTCGTTTGTTTATATTGCCATCCTGAGATAATCGTCTCCATGCTCCAAATCCATTTTAAAGCCATTTCAAAGGCATTTTGCGCATACATGAAATGAACACATTTTTCTCCAAAACTATAACACATGCAAGCTTGTCCTGTTTGGTGGAGATGATATTTAATAAAATAAGTAGAAATCCACTAAAAGTTTTGTTTGGTTATCTTGCAATCCCGAGATAATCGTCTCCATGCTCCAAATCCATTTTAAAGCCATTTTTAAGGCATTTCGCGCATACATGAAATAAACACATTTTTCTCCAAAACTATAACAGATGCAAGCTTGTCCTGTTTGGTGGAGATGATATTTAATAAAATAAGTAGAAATCCACTAAAAGTTTTGTTTGGTTATCTTGCAATCCCGAGATAATCGTCTCCATGCTCCAAATCCATTTTAAAGCCATTTTTAAGGCATTTCGCGCATACATGAAATGAACACATTTTTTTTCAAAACTATAACAGATGCAAGCTTGTCCTGTTTGGTGGAGATGATATTTAATAAAATAAGTAGAAATCCACTAAAAGTTTTGTTTGGTTATCTTGCAATCCCGAGATAATCGTCTCCATGCTCCAAATCCATTTTAAAGCCATTTTTAAGGCATTTCGCGCATACATGAAATGAACACATTTTTCTCCAAAACTATAACAGATGCAAGCTTGTCCTGTTTGGTGGAGATGATATTTAATAAAATAAGTAGAAATCCACTAAAAGTTTTGTTTGGTTATCTTGCAAACCCGAGATAATCGTCTCCATGCTCCAAATCCATTTTAAAGCCATTTTTAAGGCATTTCGCGCATACATGAAATGAACACATTTTTCTCCAAAACTATAACAGATGCAAGCTTGTCCTGTTTGGTGGAGATGATATTTAATAAAATAAGTAGAAATCCACTAAAAGTTTTGTTTGGTTATCTTGCAATCCCGAGATAATCGTCTCCATGCTCCAAATCCATTTTAAAGCCATTTTTAAGGCATTTCGCGCATACATGAAATGAACACATTTTTCTCCAAAACTATAACAGATGCAAGCTTGTCCTGTTTGGTGGAGATGATATTTAATAAAATAAGTAGAAATCCACTAAAAGTTTTGTTTGGTTATCTTGCAATCCCGAGATAATCGTCTCCATGCTCCAAATCCATTTTAAAGCCATTTTTAAGGCATTTCGCGCATACATGAAATGAACACATTTTTCTCCAAAACTATAACAGATGCAAGCTTGTCCTGTTTGGTGGAGATGATATTTAATAAAATAAGTAGAAATCCACTAAAAGTTTTGTTTGGTTATCTTGCAATCCCAAGATAATCGTCTCCATGCTCCAAATCCATTTTAAAGCCATTTTTAAGGCATTTCGCGCATACATGAAATGAACACATTTTTCTCCAAAACTATAACAGATGCAAGCTTGTCCTGTTTGGTGGAGATGATATTTAATAAAATAGGTAGAAATCCACTAAAAGTTTTGTTTGGTTATATTGCAATCCCGAGATAATCGTCTCCATGCTCCAAATCCATTTTAAAGCCATTTTTAAGGCATTTCGCGCATACATGAAATGAACACATTTTTCTCCAAAACTATAACAGATGCAAGCTTGTCCTGTTTGGTGGAGATAATATTTAATAAAATAAGTAGAAATCTACTAAAAGTTTCGTTTGTTTATATTGCCATCCTGAGATAATCGTCTCCATGCTCCAAATTCATTTTAAAGCCATTTCAAAGGCATTTTGCGCATACATGAAATGAACACATTTTTCTCCAAAACTATAACACATGCAAGCTTGTCCTGTTTGGTGGAGATGATATTTAATAAAATAAGTAGAAATCCACTAAAAGTTTTGTTTGGTTATCTTGCAATCCCGAGATAATCGTCTCCATGCTCCAAATCCATTTTAAAGCCATTTTTAAGGCATTTCGCGCATACATGAAATGAACACATTTTTCTCCAAAACTATAACAGATGCAAGCTTGTCCTGTTTGGTGGAGATGATATTTAATAAAATAAGTAGAAATTAACTAAAAGTTTTGTTTGGTTATCTTGCAATCCCGAGATAACCGTCTCCATGCTCCAAATCCATTTTAAAGCCATTTTTAAGGCATTTCGCGCATACATGAAATGAACACATTTTTCTCCAAAACTATAACAGATGCAAGCTTGTCCTGTTTGGTGGAGATGATATTTAATAAAATAAGTAGAAATCCACTAAAAGTTTTGTTTGGTTATCTTGCAATCCCGAGATAATCGTCTCCATGCTCCAAATCCATTTTAAAGCCATTTTTAAGGCATTTCGCGCATACATGAAATGAACACATTTTTCTCCAAAACTATAACAGATGCAAGCTTGTCCTGTTTGGTGGAGATAATATTTAATAAAATAAGTAGAAATCCACTAAAAGTTTCGTTTGTTTATATTGCCATCCTGAGATAATCGTCTCCATGCTCCAAATCCATTTTAAAGCCATTTCAAAGGCATTTTGCGCATACATGAAATGAACACATTTTTCTCCAAAACTATAACACATGCAAGCTTGTCCTGTTTGGTGGAGATGATATTTAATAAAATAAGTAGAAATCCACTAAAAGTTTTGTTTGGTTATCTTGGAATCCCGAGATAATCGTCTCCATGCTCCAAATCCATTTTAAAGCCATTTTTAAGGCATTTCGCGCATACATGAAATAAACACATTTTTCTCCAAAACTATAACAGATGCAAGCTTGTCCTGTTTGGTGGAGATGATATTTAATAAAATAAGTAGAAATCCACTAAAAGTTTTGTTTGGTTATCTTGCAATCCCGAGATAATCGTCTCCATGCTCCAAATCCATTTTAAAGCCATTTTTAAGGCATTTCGCGCATACATGAAATGAACACATTTTTCTCCAAAACTATAACAGATGCAAGCTTGTCCTGTTTGGTGGAGATGATATTTAATAAAATAAGTAGAAATCCACTAAAAGTTTTGTTTGGTTATCTTGCAATCCCGAGATAATCGTCTCCATGCTCCAAATCCATTTTAAAGCCATTTTTAAGGCATTTCGCGCATACATGAAATGAACACATTTTTCTCCAAAACTATAACAGATGCAAGCTTGTCCTGTTTGGTGGAGATGATATTTAATAAAATAAGTAGAAATCCACTAAAAGTTTTGTTTGGTTATCTTGCAATCCCGAGATAATCGTCTCCATGCTCCAAATCCATTTTAATGCCATTTCAAAGGCATTTCGCGCATACATGAAATGAACACATTTTTCTCCAAAACTATAACAGATGCAAGCTTGTCCTGTTTGGTGGAGATGATATTTAATAAAATAAGTAGAAATCCACTAAAAGTTTTGTTTGGTTATCTTGCAATCCCGAGATAATCGTCTCCATGCTCCAAATCCATTTTAAAGCCATTTTTAAGGCATTTCGCGCATACATGAAATAAACACATTTTTCTCCAAAACTATAACAGATGCAAGCTTGTCCTGTTTGGTGGAGATGATATTTAATAAAATAAGTAGAAATCCACTAAAAGTTTTGTTTGGTTATCTTGCAATCCCGAGATAATCGTCTCCATGCTCCAAATCCATTTTAAAGCCATTTTTAAGGCATTTCGCGCATACATGAAATGAACACATTTTTCTCCAAAACTAAGATGCAAGCTTGTCCTGTTTGGTGGAGATAAGATTTAATAAAATAAGTAGAAATCTACTAAAAGTTTCGTTTGTTTATATTGCCATCCTGAGATAATCGTCTCCATGCTCCAAATCCATTTTAAAGCCATTTCAAAGGCATTTTGCGCATACATGAAATGAACACATTTTTCTCCAAAACTATAACACATGCAAGCTTGTCCTGTTTGGTGGAGATGATATTTAATAAAATAAGTAGAAATCCACTAAAAGTTTTGTTTGGTTATCTTGCAATCCCGAGATAATTGTCTCCATGCTCCAAATCCATTTTAAAGCCATTTTTAAGGCATTTCGCGCATACATGAAATGAACACATTTTTCTCCAAAACTATAACAGATGCAAGCTTGTCCTGTTTGGTGGAGATAATATTTAATAAAATAAGTAGAAATCTACTAAAAGTTTCGTTTGTTTATATTGCCATCCTGAGATAATCGTCTCCATGCTCCAAATCCATTTTAAAGCCATTTCAAAGGCATTTTGCGCATACATGAAATGAACACATTTTTCTCCAAAACTATAACACATGCAAGCTTGTCCTGTTTGGTGGAGATGATATTTAATAAAATAAGTAGAAATCCACTAAAAGTTTTGTTTGGTTATCTTGCAATCCCGAGATAATCGTCTCCATGCTCCAAATCCATTTTAAAGCCATTTTTAAGGCATTTCGCGCATACATGAAATAAACACATTTTTCTCCAAAACTATAACAGATGCAAGCTTGTCCTGTTTGGTGGAGATGATATTTAATAAAATAAGTAGAAATCCACTAAAAGTTTTGTTTGGTTATCTTGCAATCCCGAGATAATCGTCTCCATGCTCCAAATCCATTTTAAAGCCATTTTTAAGGCATTTCGCGCATACATGAAATGAACACATTTTTCTCCAAAACTATAACAGATGCAAGCTTGTCCTGTTTGGTGGAGATGATATTTAATAAAATAAGTAGAAATCCACTAAAAGTTTTGTTTGGTTATCTTGCAATCCCGAGATAATCGTCTCCATGCTCCAAATCCATTTTAAAGCCATTTTTAAGGCATTTCGCGCATACATGAAATGAACACATTTTTCTCCAAAACTATAACAGATGCAAGCTTGTCCTGTTTGGTGGAGATGATATTTAATAAAATAAGTAGAAATCCACTAAAAGTTTTGTTTGGTTATCTTGCAATCCCGAGATAATCGTCTCCATGCTCCAAATCCATTTTAAAGCCATTTTTAAGGCATTTCGCGCATACATGAAATGAACACATTTTTCTCCAAAACTATAACAGATGCAAGCTTGTCCTGTTTGGTGGAGATAATATTTAATAAAATAAGTAGAAATCTACTAAAAGTTTCGTTTGTTTATATTGCCATCCTGAGATAATCGTCTCCATGCTCCAAATCCATTTTAAAGCCATTTCAAAGGCATTTTGCGCATACATGAAATGAACACATTTTTCTCCAAAACTATAACACATGCAAGCTTGTCCTGTTTGGTGGAGATGATATTTATTAAAATAAGTAGAAATCCACTAAAAGTTTTGTTTGGTTATCTTGCAATCCCGAGATAATCGTCTCCATGCTCCAAATCCATTTTAAAGCCATTTTTAAGGCATTTCGCGCATACATGAAATAAACACATTTTTCTCCAAAACTATAACAGATGCAAGCTTGTCCTGTTTGGTGGAGATGATATTTAATAAAATAAGTAGAAATCCACTAAAAGTTTTGTTTGGTTATCTTGCAATCCCGAGATAATCGTCTCCATGCTCCAAATCCATTTTAAAGCCATTTTTAAGGCATTTCGCGCATACATGAAATGAACACATTTTTCTCCAAAACTATAACACATGATGCAAGCTTGTCCTGTTTGGTGGAGATGATATTTAATAAAATAAGTAGAAATCCACTAAAATTTTTGTTTGGTTATCTTGCAATCCCGAGATAATCGTCTCCATGCTCCAAATCCATTTTAAAGCCATTTTTAAGGCATTTCGCGCACACATGAAATGAACACATTTTTCTCCAAAACTATAACAGATGCAAGCTTGTCCTGTTTGGTGGAGATGATATTTAATAAAATAAGTAGAAATCCACTAAAAGTTTTGTTTGGTTATCTTGCAATCCCGAGATAATCGTCTCCATGCTCCAAATCCATTTTAAAGCCATTTTTAAGGCATTTCGCGCATACATGAAATGAACACATTTTTCTCCAAAACTATAACAGATGCAAGCTTGTCCTGTTTGGTGGAGATAATATTTAATAAAATAAGTAGAAATCTACTAAAAGTTTCGTTTGTTTATATTGCCATCCTGAGATAATCGTCTCCATGCTCCAAATCCATTTTAAAGCCATTTCAAAGGCATTTTGCGCATACATGAAATGAACACATTTTTTTCCAAAACTATAACACATGCAAGCTTGTCCTGTTTGGTGGAGATGATATTTAATAAAATAAGTAGAAATCCACTAAAAGTTTTGTTTGGTTATATTGCAATCCCGAGATAATCGTCTCCATGCTCCAAATCCATTTTAAAGCCATTTTTAAGGCATTTCGCGCATACATGAAATGAACACATTTTTCTCCAAAACTATAACAGATGCAAGCTTGTCCTGTTTGGTGGAGATGATATTTAATAAAATAAGTAGAAATCCACTAAAAGTTTTGTTTGGTTATCTTGCAATCCCGAGATAATCGTCTCCATGCTCCAAATCCATTTTAAAGCCATTTCAAAGGCATTTTGCGCATACATGAAATGAACACATTTTTCTCCAAAACTATAACACATGCAAGCTTGTCCTGTTTGGTGGAGATGATATTTAATAAAATAAGTAGAAATCCACTAAAAGTTTTGTTTGGTTATCTTGCAATCCCGAGATAATCGTCTCCATGCTCCAAATCCATTTTAAAGCCATTTTTAAGGCATTTCGCGCATACATGAAATGAACACATTTTTCTCCAAAACTATAACAGATGCAAGCTTGTCCTGTTTGGTGGAGATGATATTTAATAAAATAAGTAGAAATCCACTAAAAGTTTTGTTTGGTTATCTTGCAATCCCGAGATAATCGTCTCCATGCTCCAAATCCATTTTAAAGCCATTTTTAAGGCATTTCGCGCATACATGAAATGAACACATTTTTCTCCAAAACTATAACAGATGCAAGCTTGTCCTGTTTGGTGGAGATGATATTTAATAAAATAAGTAGAAATCCACTAAAAGTTTTGTTTGGTTATCTTGCAATCCCGAGATAATCGTCTCCATGCTCCAAATCCATTTTAAAGCCATTTCAAAGGCATTTTGCGCATACATGAAATGAACACATTTTTCTCCAAAACTATAACAGATGCAAGCTTGTCCTGTTTGGTGGAGATGATATTTAATAAAATAAGTAGAAATCCACTAAAAGTTTTGTTTGGTTATCTTGCAATCCCGAGATAATCGTCTCCATGCTCCAAATCCATTTTAAAGCCATTTTTAAGGCATTTCGCGCATACATGAAATGAACACATTTTTCTCCAAAACTATAACAGATGCAAGCTTGTCCTGTTTGGTGGAGATGATATTTAATAAAATAAGTAGAAATCCACTAAAAGTTTTGTTTGGTTATCTTGCAATCCCGAGATAATCGTCTCCATGCTCCAAATCCATTTTAAAGCCATTTTTAAGGCATTTCGCGCATACATGAAATGAACACATTTTTCTCCAAAACTATAACAGATGCAAGCTTGTCCTGTTTGGTGGAGATGATATTTAATAAAATAAGTAGAAATCCACTAAAAGTTTTGTTTGGTTATCTTGCAATCCCGAGATAATCGTCTCCATGCTCCAAATCCATTTTAAAGCCATTTTTAAGGCATTTCGCGCATACATGAAATGAACACATTTTTCTCCAAAACTATAACAGATGCAAGCTTGTCCTGTTTGGTGGAGATGATATTTAATAAAATAAGTAGAAATCTACTAAAAGTTTCGTTTGTTTATATTGCCATCCTGAGATAATCGTCTCCATGCTCCAAATCCATTTTAAAGCCATTTCAAAGGCATTTTGCGCATACATGAAATGAACACATTTTTCTCCAAAACTATAACACATGCAAGCTTGTCCTGTTTGGTGGAGATGATATTTAATAAAATAAGTAGAAATCCACTAAAAGTTTTGTTTGGTTATCTTGCAATCCCGAGATAATCGTCTCCATGCTCCAAATCCATTTTAAAGCCATTTTTAAGGCATTTCGCGCATACATGAAATGAACACATTTTTCTCCAAAACTATAACAGATGCAAGCTTGTCCTGTTTGGTGGAGATGATATTTAATAAAATAAGTAGAAATCCACTAAAAGTTTTGTTTGGTTATCTTGCAATCCCGAGATAATCGTCTCCATGCTCCAAATCCATTTTAAAGCCATTTTTAAGGCATTTCGCGCATACATGAAATGAACACATTTTTCTCCAAAACTATAACAGATGCAAGCTTGTCCTGTTTGGTGGAGATGATATTTAATAAAATAAGTAGAAATCCACTAAAAGTTTTGTTTGGTTATCTTGCAATCCCGAGATAATCGTCTCCATGCTCCAAATCCATTTTAAAGCCATTTTTAAGGCATTTCGCGCATACATGAAATGAACACATTTTTCTCCAAAACTATAACAGATGCAAGCTTGTCCTGTTTGGTGGAGATGATATTTAATAAAATAAGTAGAAATCTACTAAAAGTTTCGTTTGTTTATATTGCCATCCTGAGATAATCGTCTCCATGCTCCAAATCGATTTTAAAGCCATTTCAAAGGCATTTTGCGCATACATGAAATGAACACATTTTTCTCCAAAACTATAACATATGCAAGCTTGTCCTGTTTGGTGGAGATGATATTTAATAAAATAAGTAGAAATCCACTAAAAGTTTTGTTTGGTTATCTTGCAATCCCGAGATAATCGTCTCCATGCTCCAAATCCATTTTAAAGCCATTTTTAAGGCATTTCGCGCATACATGAAATGAACACATTTTTCTCCAAAACTATAACAGATGCAAGCTTGTCCTGTTTGGTGGAGATGATATTTAATAAAATAAGTAGAAATCCACTAAAAGTTTTGTTTGGTTATCTTGCAATCCCGAGATAATCGTCTCCATGCTCCAAATCCATTTTAAAGCCATTTTTAAGGCATTTCGCGCATACATGAAATGAACACATTTTTCTCCAAAACTATAACAGATGCAAGCTTGTCCTGTTTGGTGGAGATGATATTTAATAAAATAAGTAGAAATCCACTAAAAGTTTTGTTTGGTTATCTTGCAATCCCGAGATAATCGTCTCCATGCTCCAAATCCATTTTAAAGCCATTTTTAAGGCATTTCGCGCATACATGAAATGAACACATTTTTCTCCAAAACTATAACAGATGCAAGCTTGTCCTGTTTGGTGGAGATGATATTTAATAAAATAAGTAGAAATCCACTAAAAGTTTTGTTTGGTTATCTTGCAATCCCGAGATAATCGTCTCCATGCTCCAAATCCATTTTAAAGCCATTTCAAAGGCATTTTGCGCATACATGAAATGAACACATTTTTCTCCAAAACTATAACACATGCAAGCTTGTCCTGTTTGGTGGAGATGATATTTAATAAAATAAGTAGAAATCCACTAAAAGTTTTGTTTGGTTATCTTGCAATCCCGAGATAATCGTCTCCATGCTCCAAATCCATTTTAAAGCCATTTCAAAGGCATTTTGCGCATACATGAAATGAACACATTTTTCTCCAAAACTATAACACATGCAAGCTTGTCCTGTTTGGTGGAGATGATATTTAATAAAATAAGTAGAAATCCACTAAAAGTTTTGTTTGGTTATCTTGCAATCCCGAGATAATCGTCTCCATGCTCCAAATCCATTTTAAAGCCATTTTTAAGGCATTTCGCGCATACATGAAATGAACACATTTTTCTCCAAAACTATAACAGATGCAAGCTTGTCCTGTTTGGTGGAGATGATATTTAATAAAATAAGTAGAAATCCACTAAAAGTTTTGTTTGGTTATCTTGCAATCCCGAGATAATCGTCTCCATGCTCCAAATCCATTTTAAAGCCATTTTTAAGGCATTTCGCGCATACATGAAATGAACACATTTTTCTCCAAAACTATAACAGATGCAAGCTTGTCCTGTTTGGTGGAGATGATATTTAATAAAATAAGTAGAAATCCACTAAAAGTTTTGTTTGGTTATCTTGCAATCCCGAGATAATCGTCTCCATGCTCCAAATCCATTTTAAAGCCATTTTTAAGGCATTTCGCGCATACATGAAATGAACACATTTTTCTCCAAAACTATAACAGATGCAAGCTTGTCCTGTTTGGTGGAGATGATATTTAATAAAATAAGTAGAAATCCACTAAAAGTTTTGTTTGGTTATCTTGCAATCCCGAGATAATCGTCTCCATGCTCCAAATCCATTTTAAAGCCATTTTTAAGGCATTTCGCGCATACATGAAATGAACACATTTTTCTCCAAAACTATAACAGATGCAAGCTTGTCCTGTTTGGTGGAGATGATATTTAATAAAATAAGTAGAAATCCACTAAAAGTTTTGTTTGGTTATCTTGCAATCCCGAGATAATCGTCTCCATGCTCCAAATCCATTTTAAAGCCATTTTTAAGGCATTTCGCGCATACATGAAATGAACACATTTTTCTCCAAAACTATAACAGATGCAAGCTTGTCCTGTTTGGTGGAGATGATATTTAATAAAATAAGTAGAAATCCACTAAAAGTTTTGTTTGGTTATCTTGCAATCCCGAGATAATCGTCTCCATGCTCCAAATCCATTTTAAAGCCATTTCAAAGGCATTTTGCGCATACATGAAATGAACACATTTTTCTCCAAAACTATAACACATGCAAGCTTGTCCTGTTTGGTGGAGATGATATTTAATAAAATAAGTAGAAATCCACTAAAAGTTTTGTTTGGTTATCTTGCAATCCCGAGATAATCGTCTCCATGCTCCAAATCCATTTTAAAGCCATTTCAAAGGCATTTTGCGCATACATGAAATGAACACATTTTTCTCCAAAACTATAACACATGCAAGCTTGTCCTGTTTGGTGGAGATGATATTTAATAAAATAAGTAGAAATCCACTAAAAGTTTTGTTTGGTTATCTTGCAATCCCGAGATAATCGTCTCCATGCTCCAAATCCATTTTAAAGCCATTTTTAAGGCATTTCGCGCATACATGAAATAAACACATTTTTCTCCAAAACTATAACAGATGCAAGCTTGTCCTGTTTGGTGGAGATGATATTTAATAAAATAAGTAGAAATCCACTAAAAGTTTTGTTTGGTTATCTTGCAATCCCGAGATAATCGTCTCCATGCTCCAAATCCATTTTAAAGCCATTTTTAAGGCATTTCGCGCATACATGAAATGAACACATTTTTCTCCAAAACTATAACAGATGCAAGCTTGTCCTGTTTGGTGGAGATGATATTTAATAAAATAAGTAGAAATCCACTAAAAGTTTTGTTTGGTTATCTTGCAATCCCGAGATAATCGTCTCCATGCTCCAAATCCATTTTAAAGCCATTTTTAAGGCATTTCGCGCATACATGAAATGAACACATTTTTCTCCAAAACTATAACAGATGCAAGCTTGTCCTGTTTGGTGGAGATGATATTTAATAAAATAAGTAGAAATCCACTAAAAGTTTTGTTTGGTTATCTTGCAATCCCGAGATAATCGTCTCCATGCTCCAAATCCATTTTAAAGCCATTTTTAAGGCAATTCGCGCATACATGAAATGAACACATTTTTCTCCAAAACTATAACAGATGCAAGCTTGTCCTGTTTGGTGGAGATGATATTTAATAAAATAAGTAGAAATCCACTAAAAGTTTTGTTTGGTTATCTTGCAATCCCGAGATAATCGTCTCCATGCTCCAAATCCATTTTAAAGCCATTTTTAAGGCATTTCGCGCATACATGAAATGAACACATTTTTCTCCAAAACTTTAACAGATGCAAGCTTGTCCTGTTTGGTGGAGATGATATTTAATAAAATAAGTAGAAATCCACTAAAAGTTTTGTTTGGTTATCTTGCAATCCCGAGATAATCGTCTCCATGCTCCAAATCCATTTTAAAGCCATTTTTAAGGCATTTCGCGCATACATGAAATGAACACATTTTTCTCCAAAACTATAACAGATGCAAGCTTGTCCTGTTTGTTGGAGATGATATTTAATAAAATAAGTAGAAATCCACTAAAAGTTTTGTTTGGTTATCTTGCAATCCCGAGATAATCGTCTCCATGCTCCAAATCCATTTTAAAGCCATTTTTAAGGCATTTCGCGCATACATGAAATGAACACATTTTTCTCCAAAACTATAACAGATGCAAGCTTGTCCTGTTTGGTGGAGATGATATTTAATAAAATAAGTAGAAATCCACTAAAAGTTTTGTTTGGTTATCTTGCAATCCCGAGATAATCGTCTCCATGCTCCAAATCCATTTTAACCCCTTCACCCCCGGCCACTAAAACACCCTAATGACCGGGCCATTTTTTGCAATTCTGACCAGTGTCACTTTGACAGGTTATAACTCTGGGACGCTTCAACGGATCCTGGCGATTCTGAGATTGTTTTTTCGTGACATATTGTACTTCATGTCAGTGGTAAATTGAGGCCGATATTTTTTGCGTTTATTTGTGAAAATTTAGGAAATTTGGCGAAAATTTTGAAAATTTCGCAAATTTCAAACTTTGAAAATTTATGCCCATAAATCTGAGAGATATGTCACACAAAATAGTTACTAAATAACATTTCCCACTTGTCTACTTTACATCAGCGCAATTTTCGAAACAAATTTTTTTTCCGTTAGGAAGTTAGAAGGGGTCAAAGGTCATCAGCAAATTCTCATTTTTCCAACAAAATTTACAAAATAATTTTTTTAGGGACCACATCACATTTGAAGTGACTTTGAGAGGCCGATGTGACAGAAAATACCCAAAAGTGACCCCATTCTAAAAACTACACCCCTCACACTGCTCAAAACCACATCCAATAAGATTATTAACCCTTTAGGTGCTTCACAGGAACCAAAGCAATGTGGAAGGAAAAAATGAAAATTTTACTTTTTAACACAAAAATGTTACTTTAGCCATAAAATTTTCATTTTTACAAGGGAGAAAAGAGAAAGTACACAATACAATTTATTGTGCATGTTCTCCTGAGTACGCTGATACCCCATATGTGGTAAAAATCAATTGTTTGGGCGCACGGCAGAGCTCGGAAGGGAAGGAGCGCCATTTGAATTTTTGAACGCAAAATTAGCTGCACTCATTAGCGGACGCCATGTCGGGTTTGAAGACCCCCTGAGGTGCCTAAACAATGGAGCTCCCCCATAAGTGACCCCATTTTGGAAACTAGAGGCCTCAAATAATTTTTCTAGATGTTTGGTGAGCACTTTGAACCCCTGGGGGCTTCACAAAAGTTTATAGCGTTGAGCCGTGAAAAGAAAAAAAAAATTTTTTACCACAAAACGGTTGCTTCAACTAGGTAGCTTTTTTTTTCACAAGGGTAACAGGAAAAAATGCACCATAAAATGTATTGTGCATTTTCTCCTGAGTACGCAGATACCTCATATGTGGTGGAAATCAAATGTTTGGACACACAGCAGTGCTCGGAAGGCAAGGAGCGCCATTTGAATTTTTGAGTGCAAAATTAGCTGCACCTGTTAGCGGACGCCATGTCGGGTTTGAAGACCCCCTGAGGTGCCTAAACAATGGAGCTCCCCCACAAGTGACCCCATTTTGGAAACTAGAGGCCTCAAATAATTTTTCTAGATGTTTGGTGAGCACTTTGAACACCTGGGGGCTTCACAAAAGTTTATAGCGTTGAGCCGTGAAAAGAAAAAAAATTTTTTTTACCACAAAACGGTTGCTTCAACTAGGTAGCTTTTTTTTTCACAAGGGTAACAGGAAAAAATGCACCATAAAATGTATTGTGCATTTTCTCCTGAGTATGCAGATACCTCATATGTGGTGGAAATCAAATGTTTGGACACACAGCAGTGCTCGGAAGGCAAGGAGCGCCATTTGAAATTTTGAGTGCAAAATTAGCTGCACCTGTTAGCGGACGCCATGTCGGGTTTGAAGACCCCCTGAGGTGCCTAAACAATGGAGCTCCCCCACAAGTGACCCCATTTTGGAAACTAGAGGCCTCAAATAATTTTTCTAGATGTTTGGTGAGCACTTTGAACCCCTGGGGGCTTCACAAAAGTTTATAGCGTTGAGCCGTGAAAAGAAAAAAAAAATTTTTTACCACAAAACGGTTGCTTCAACTAGGTAGCTTTTTTTTTTCACAAGGGTAACAGGAAAAAATGCACCATAAAATGTATTGTGCATTTTCTCCTGAGTACGCAGATACCTCATATGTGGTGGAAAGTAATTGTTTGGGCGCATGGCGGGGCTCAGAAGAGAAGGAGCGCCATTTGACAGCAAAATTGGTTGGAATCATTAGCGGACACCGTGTCACGTTTGGAGACCCCCTATGGTGCCTAAACAGTGGAGCTCCCCCACAAGTGACACCATTTTGGAAGCTAGAGCCCTCAAATAATTTTTCTAGATGTTTGGTGAGCACTTTGAACACCTGGGGGCTTCACAGAAGTTTATAGCGTTGAGCCGTGAAAAGAAAAAAAATTTTTTTTACCACAAAACGGTTGCTTCAACTAGGTAGCTTTTTTTTTCACAAGGCTATCAGGAAAAAATGCACCATAAAATGTATTGTGCATTTTCTCCTGAGTACGCAGATACCTCATATGTGGTGAAAAGTAATTGTTTGGGCGCATGGCGGGGCTCAGAAGAGAAGGAGCGCCATTTGACAGCAAAATTGGTTGGAATCATTAGCGGACGCCATGTCACGTTTGGAGACCCCCTATGGTGCCTAAACAGTGGAGCTCCCCCACAAGTGACACCATTTTGGAAACTAGAGCCCTCAAATAATTTTTCTAGATGTTTGGTGAGCACTTTGAACACCTGGGGGCTTCACAGAAGTTTATAGCGTTGAGCCGTGAAAAGAAAAAATTTTTTTTTTACCACAAAACGGTTGCTTCAACTAGGTAGCTTTTTTTTTCACAAGGCTATCAGGAAAAAATGCACCATAAAACGTATTGTGCAATTTCTCCTGAGTACGCAGATACCTCATATGTGGTGGAAAGTAATTGTTTGGGCAAATGGCGGGGCTCAGAAGAGAAGGAGCGCCATTTGACTTTTCAAACGCACAGACGCAGTGCACTGATCGGCCGCTGCAGGACGCACGGTCGGATGCGATAAAAAAAAGCGTCGGGGATACGTAAAAAAAAAAGTCACGCCAAAAATTGACCATGGATGCAGATACGTTATGTGCATCCCTGATCAGCGCTTGGCGGGACGCACGGACGGATGCGATACAAAAAGCGTCGCAAATACGGAAAAAAGTCACGCCAAAAATTGAGCAGGGATGCCGATCCGTTATGTGCATCCCTGATCAGCGCTTGGCGGGACGCACGGACGGATGCGATACAAAAAGCGTCGTGAATACGGAAAAAAGTCACGCCAAAAATTGACCATGGATGCCGATCCGTTCTGTGCATCCCTGATCAGCGCTTGGCGGGACGCACGGACGGATGCGATACAAAAAGCGTCGGGGATACGGAAAAAAAAGTCACGCCAAAAACTGACCATGGATGCCGATCCATTATCTGCATCCCTGATCAGCACTCGGCGGGACGCACGGACCGATGCGATACAAAAAGCGTCGTGAATACGGAAAAAAAAGTCACGCCAAAAATTGACCATGGATGCCGATCCGTTATCTGCATCCCTGATCAGCGCTTGGCGGGACGCACGGACGGATGCGATACAAAAAGCGTCGTGAATACGGAAAAAAAAGTCACGCCAAAAATTGACCATGGATGCCGATCCGTTATCTGCATCCCTGATCAGCGCTTGGCGGGACGCACGGATGGATGCGATACAAAAAGCGTCGGGGATACGGAAAAAAAAAAGTCACGCCAAAAATTGAGCAGGGATGCCGATCCGTTATCTGCATCCCTGATCAGCGCTTGGCGGGACGCACGGACGGATGAGGTGTAAAAATTGACAGGGGATACGGAAAAAAAAAAAAAGTTATACTCACAGTACCCAGAGGACTAGCAGGAGGATCACTGACCAGAAGAGCTGCAGAGGAACAGATGGCAGAGAGATGGACAGCTTTACAGGAGCAGCAGGCAGATCAGCAGAATGCCCAGGAAGGACCCAGCGATGGACGCAGATGTGATCAGGCCGGTGAAGACAGGTAAGAGGACGTCGGGGGAGAGCAGAGGGGGAGAGGGGGGGGGTGAGAGCAGAGGGGGGGGGGGTTAGAGCAGAGGGGGAGGGGGGAGAGCAGAGGGGGAGGGGGGGGAGAGCAGAGGGGGAGACCGGAGAGGGAGCTGCAGAAGCAGAATAGAAATAATGGGGGAGGCAGTCAGATCGCGGGGGGAGCGGATCGGGATGTCGGGGGGGGGGGGGGGGGGGTTGGGGGGAGCAGATCGCGGGGGGGGCACGGCAGGGGCTATGACGGCAGCGCGCAGGGGCACCACGGGAGCGCGCACGGGCTGCAAAGTGAGCACAGTACTCACTTTGCAGCAGCAGCGGTGACCTCAGCAGCAGCGGTGGTAGCAGATCGGGATGCCGGGGGGGCAGATCGGGGCGTAGGGGGGCAGATCGGGGCGTAGGGGGGCAGATCGGGGGGGGCACGGGCAGGGGCCTTCACGGGAGCGCGCAGGGGCCTTCACGGGAGCGCGCAGGGAGCGGAATACTTACCATTAGAGCTGCAGCGGCGGAGACATCAGAGGCGGCGGCGGCGGCAGCAGCGGTGGCGTGGTACCACAAGTACCAGCCACTGCACTCTGCAGCCATGTTGGGGGAGGGCTCGCAGGCCAGCACAGGCCTGGGGAGGGCGGCCACCGGCAGATCAGACCGCCCCACTGCACACTGATTGGAGCGATTGCGCGTCATAGCACGATCGCTCCAATCAGTGCTGCAGGGGCTGGGGGCGGCATGTTTGAGGTCCACCTATGATATGCTGCTGCAGCTGCGGCATCTCATAGCTGGATCTCACAGGATCGCACTAATTCGGGCATTATTTTTGCCGAAATTAGTGCGATCGATGTGGTTGGCGGTTCAGATTTGAACAGCCAATCACATCGATCGTCGATAGGGGGTGGCGATGCCGCCCCCCTGGGGTCAAGCAAAGGTCCCCTGCTGTAAGAAACAGCAGGGGACATCATTTGAAAGCCGTTGCTATGGCCACGGCAATCAAATGAAGTTTAGGCCGTAAAATTACGTCCCTGGTCGTTAAGTCACGTTAAAATAGGACGTAATTTTACGGCCCGCGGTCGTGAAGGGGTTAAAGCCATTTTTAAGGCATTTCGCGCATACATGAAATGAACACATTTTTCTCCAAAACTATAACAGATGCAAGCTTGTCCTGTTTGGTGGAGATGATATTTAATAAAATAAGTAGAAATCCACTAAAAGTTTTGTTTGGTTATCTTGCAATCCCGAGATAATCGTCTCCATGCTCCAAATCCATTTTAAAGCCATTTTTAAGGCATTTCGCGCATACATGAAATGAACACATTTTTCTCCAAAACTATAACAGATGCAAGCTTGTCCTGTTTGGTGGAGATGATATTTAATAAAATAAGTAGAAATCCACTAAAAGTTTTGTTTGGTTATCTTGCAATCCCGAGATAATCGTCTCCATGCTTCAAATCCATTTTAAAGCCATTTTTAAGGCATTTCGCGCATACATGAAATGAACACTTTTTTCTCCAAAACTATAACAGATGCAAGCTTGTCCTGTTTGGTGGAGATGATATTTAATAAAATAAGTAGAAATCCACTAAAAGTTTTGTTTGGTTATATTGCAATCCCGAAATAATCGTCTCCATGCTCCAAATCCATTTAAAGCCATTTTTAAGGCATTTCGCGCATACATGAAATGAACACATTTTTCTCCAAAACTATAACAGATGCAAGCTTGTCCTGTTTGGTGGAGATGATATTTAATAAAATAAGTAGAAATCCACTAAAAGTTTTGTTTGGTTATCTTGCAATCCCGAGATAATCGTCTCCATGCTCCAAATCCATTTTAAAGCCATTTTTAAGGCATTTCGCGCATACATGAAATGAACACATTTTTCTCCAAAACTATAACAGATGCAAGCTTGTCCTGTTTGGTCGAGATAATATTTAATAAAATAAGTAGAAATCTACT
>NW_027442972.1:0-67186 GCF_048569485.1 Anomaloglossus baeobatrachus | reverse complement strand
TTTGTTTGGTTATATTGCAATCCGAGATAATCGTCTCCATGCTCCAAATCCATTTTAAAGCCATTTTTAAGGCATTTCGCGCATACATGAAATGAACATTTTTCTCCAAAACTATAACAGATGCAAGCTTGTCCTGTTTGGTGGAGATGATATTTAATAAAATAAGTAGAAATCCACTAAAAGTTTTGTTTGGTTATCTTGCAATCCCGAGATAATCGTCTCCATGCTCCAAATCCATTTTAAAGCCATTTTTAAGGCATTTCGCGCATACATGAAATGAACACATTTTTCTCCAAAACTATAACAGATGCAAGCTTGTCCTGTTTGGTGGAGATGATATTTAATAAAATAAGTAGAAATCCACTAAAAGTTTTGTTTGGTTATCTTGCAATCCCGAGATAATCGTCTCCATGCTCCAAATCTATTTTAAAGCCATTTTTAAGGCATTTCGCGCATACATGAAATGAACACATTTTTCTCCAAAACTATAACAGATGCAAGCTTGTCCTGTTTGGTGGAGATGATATTTAATAAAATAAGTAGAAATCCACTAAAAGTTTTGTTTGGTTATCTTGCAATCCCGAGATAATCGTCTCCATGCTCCAAATCCATTTTAAAGCCATTTTTAAGGCATTTCGCGCATACATGAAATGAACACATTTTTCTCCAAAACTATAACAGATGCAAGCTTGTCCTGTTTGGTGGAGATGATATTTAATAAAATAAGTAGAAATCCACTAAAAGTTTTGTTTGGTTATCTTGCAATCCCGAGATAATCGTCTCCATGCTCCAAATCCATTTTAAAGCCATTTTTAAGGCATTTCGCGCATACATGAAATGAACACATTTTTCTCCAAAACTATAACAGATGCAAGCTTGTCCTGTTTGGTGGAGATGATATTTAATAAAATAAGTAGAAATCCACTAAAAGTTTTGTTTGGTTATCTTGCAATCCCGAGATAATCGTCTCCATGCTCCAAATCCATTTTAAAGCCATTTTTAAGGCATTTCGCGCATACATGAAATGAACACATTTTCTCCAAATCTATAACAGATGCAAGCTTGTCCTTGTTTGGTGGAGATGATATTTAATAAAATAAGTAGAAATCCACTAAAAGTTTTGTTTGGTTATCTTGCAATCCCGAGATAATCGTCTCCATGCTCCAAATCCATTTTAAAGCCATTTTTAAGGCATTTCGCGCATACATGAAATGAACACATTTTTCTCCAAAACTATAACAGATGCAAGCTTGTCCTGTTTGGTGGAGATGATATTTAATAAAATAAGTAGAAATCCACTAAAATTTTTGTTTGGTTATCTTGCAATCCCGAGATAATCGTCTCCATGCTCCAAATCCATTTTAAAGCCATTTTTAAGGCATTTCGCGCATACATGAAATGAACACATTTTTCTCCAAAACTATAACAGATGCAAGCTTGTCCTGTTTGGTGGAGATGATATTTAATAAAATAAGTAGAAATCCACTAAAAGTTTTGTTTGGTTATATTGCAATCCCGAGATAATCGTCTCCATGCTCCAAATCCATTTTAAAGCCATTTTAAGGCATTTCGCGCATACATGAAATGAACACATTTTTCTCCAAAACTATAACAGATGCAAGCTTGTCCTGTTTGGTGGAGATGATATTTAATAAAATAAGTAGAAATCCACTAAAAGTTTTGTTTGGTTATCTTGCAATCCCGAGATAATCGTCTCCATGCTCCAAATCCATTTTAAAGCCATTTTTAAGGCATTTCGCGCATACATGAAATGAACACATTTTTCTCCAAAACTATAACAGATGCAAGCTTGTCCTGTTTGGTGGAGATGATATTTAATAAAATAAGTAGAAATCCACTAAAAGTTTTGTTTGGTTATCTTGCAATCCCGAGATAATCGTCTCCATGCTCCAAATCCATTTTAAAGCCATTTTTAAGGCATTTCGCGCATACATGAAATGAACACATTTTTCTCCAAAACTATAACAGATGCAAGCTTGTCCTGTTTGGTGGAGATGATATTTAATAAAATAAGTAGAAATCCACTAAAAGTTTTGTTTGGTTATCTTGCAATCCCGAGATAATCGTCTCCATGCTCCAAATCCATTTTAAAGCCATTTTTAAGGCATTTCGCGCATACATGAAATGAACACATTTTTCTCCAAAACTATAACAGATGCAAGCTTGTCCTGTTTGGTGGAGATGATATTTAATAAAATAAGTAGAAATCACTAAAAGTTTTGTTTGGTTATATTGCAATCCCGAGATAATCGTCTCCATGCTCCAAATCCATTTTAAAGCCATTTTTAAGGCATTTCGCGCATACATGAAATGAACACATTTTTCTCCAAAACTATAACAGATGCAAGCTTGTCCTGTTTGGTGGAGATGATATTTAATAAAATAAGTAGAAATCCACTAAAAGTTTTGTTTGGTTATCTTGCAATCCCGAGATAATCGTCTCCATGCTCCAAATCCATTTTAAAGCCATTTTTAAGGCATTTCGCGCATACATGAAATGAACACATTTTTCTCCAAAACTATAACAGATGCAAGCTTGTCCTCTTTGGTGGAGATGATATTTAATAAAATAAGTAGAAATCCACTATAAGTTTTGTTTGGTTATCTTGCAATCCGAGATAATCGTCTCCATGCTCCAAATCCATTTTAAAGCCATTTTTAAGGCATTTCGCGCATACATGAAATGAACACATTTTTCTCCAAAACTATAACAGATGCAAGCTTGTCCTGTTTGGTGGAGATGATATTTAATAAAATAAGTTGAAATCCACTAAAAGTTTTGTTTGGTTATCTTGCAATCCCGAGATAATCGTCTCCATGCTCCAAATCCATTTTAAAGCCATTTTTAAGGCATTTCGCGCATACATGAAATGAACACATTTTTCTCCAAAACTATAACAGATGCAAGCTTGTCCTGTTTGGTGGAGATGATATTTAATAAAATAAGTAGAAATCCACTAAAAGTTTTGTTTGGTTATATTGCAATCCCGAGATAATCGTCTCCATGCTCCAAATCCATTTTAAAGCCATTTTTAAGGCATTTCGCGCATACATGAAATGAACACATTTTTCTCCAAAACTATAACAGATGCAAGCTTGTCCTGTTTGGTGGAGATGATATTTAATAAAATAAGTAGAAATCCACTAAAAGTTTTGTTTGGTTATCTTGCAATCCCGAGATAATCGTCTCCATGCTCCAAATCCATTTTAAAGCCATTTTTAAGGCATTTCGCGCATACATGAAATGAACACATTTTTCTCCAAAACTATAACAGATGCAAGCTTGTCCTGTTTGGTGGAGATGATATTTAATAAAATAAGTAGAAATCCACTAAAAGTTTTGTTTGGTTATCTTGCAATCCCGAGATAATCGTCTCCATGCTCCAAATCCATTTTAAAGCCATTTTTAAGGCATTTCGCGCATACATGAAATGAACACATTTTTCTCCAAAACTATAACAGATGCAAGCTTGTCCTGTTTGGTGGAGATGATATTTAATAAAATAAGTAGAAATTCACTAAAAGTTTTGTTTGGTTATATTGCAATCCCGAGATAATCGTCTCCATGCTCCAAATCCATTTTAAAGCCATTTTTAAGGCATTTCGCGCATACATGAAATGAACACATTTTTCTCCAAAACTATAACAGATGCAAGCTTGTCCTGTTTGGTGGAGATGATATTTAATAAAATAAGTAGAAATACACTAAAAGTTTTGTTTGGTTATCTTGCAATCCCGAGATAATCGTCTCCATGCTCCAAATCCATTTTAAAGCCATTTTTAAGGCATTTCGCGCATACATGAAATGAACACATTTTTCTCCAAAACTATAACAGATGCAAGCTTGTCCTGTTTGGTGGAGATGATATTTAATAAAATAAGTAGAAATCCACTAAAAGTTTTGTTTGGTTATCTTGCAATCCCGAGATAATCGTCTCCATGCTCCAAATCCATTTTAAAGCCATTTTTAAGGCATTTCGCGCATACATGAAATGAACACATTTTTCTCCAAAACTATAACAGATGCAAGCTTGTCCTGTTTGGTGGAGATGATATTTAATAAAATAAGTAGAAATCCACTAAAAGTTTTGTTTGGTTATCTTGCAATCCCGAGATAATCGTCTCCATGCTCCAAATCTATTTTAAAGCCATTTTTAAGGCATTTCGCGCATACATGAAATGAACACATTTTTCTCCAAAACTATAACAGATGCAAGCTTGTCCTGTTTGGTGGAGATGATATTTAATAAAATAAGTAGAAATCCACTAAAAGTTTTGTTTGGTTATCTTGCAATCCCGAGATAATCGTCTCCATGCTCCAAATCCATTTTAAGCCATTTTTAAGGCATTTCGTGCATACATGAAATGAACACATTTTTCTCCAAAACTATAACAGATGCAAGCTTGTCCTGTTTGGTGGAGATGATATTTAATAAAATAAGTAGAAATCCACTAAAAGTTTTGTTTGGTTATCTTGCAATCCCGAGATAATCGTCTCCATGCTCCAAATCCATTTTAAAGCCATTTTTAAGGCATTTCGCGCATACATGAAATGAACACATTTTTCTCCAAAACTATAACAGATGCAAGCTTGTCCTGTTTGGTGGAGATGATATTTAATAAAATAAGTAGAAATCCACTAAAAGTTTTGTTTGGTTATCTTGCAATCCCGAGATAATCGTCTCCATGCTCCAAATCCATTTTAAAGCCATTTTTAAGGCATTTCGCGCATACATGAAATGAACACATTTTTCTCCAAATCTATAACAGATGCAAGCTTGTCCTTGTTTGGTGGAGATGATATTTAATAAAATAAGTAGAAATCCACTAAAAGTTTTGTTTGGTTATCTTGCAATCCCGAGATAATCGTCTCCATGCTCCAAATCCATTTTAAAGCCATTTTTAAGGCATTTCGCGCATACATGAAATGAACACATTTTTCTCCAAAACTATAACAGATGCAAGCTTGTCCTGTTTGGTGGAGATGATATTTAATAAAATAAGTAGAAATCCACTAAAAGTTTTGTTTGGTTATCTTGCAATCCCGAGATAATCGTCTCCATGCTCCAAATCCATTTTAAAGCCATTTTTAAGGCATTTCGCGCATACATGAAATGAACACATTTTTCTCCAAAACTATAACAGATGCAAGCTTGTCCTGTTTGGTGGAGATGATATTTAATAAAATAAGTAGAAATCCACTAAAAGTTTTGTTTGGTTATATTGCAATCCCGAGATAATCGTCTCCATGCTCCAAATCCATTTTAAAGCCATTTTTAAGGCATTTCGCGCATACATGAAATGAACACATTTTTCTCCAAAACTATAACAGATGCAAGCTTGTCCTGTTTGGTGGAGATGATATTTAATAAAATAAGTAGAAATCCACTAAAAGTTTTGTTTGGTTATCTTGCAATCCCGAGATAATCGTCTCCATGCTCCAAATCCATTTTAAAGCCATTTTTAAGGCATTTCGCGCATACATGAAATGAACACATTTTTCTCCAAAACTATAACAGATGCAAGCTTGTCCTGTTTGGTGGAGATGATATTTAATAAAATAAGTAGAAATCCACTAAAAGTTTTGTTTGGTTATCTTGCAATCCCGAGATAATCGTCTCCATGCTCCAAATCCATTTTAAAGCCATTTTTAAGGCATTTCGCGCATACATGAAATGAACACATTTTTCTCCAAAACTATAACAGATGCAAGCTTGTCCTGTTTGGTGGAGATGATATTTAATAAAATAAGTAGAAATCCACTAAAAGTTTTGTTTGGTTATCTTGCAATCCCGAGATAATCGTCTCCATGCTCCAAATCCATTTTAAAGCCATTTTTAAGGCATTTCGCGCATACATGAAATGAACACATTTTTCTCCAAAACTATAACAGATGCAAGCTTGTCCTGTTTGGTGGAGATGATATTTAATAAAATAAGTAGAAATCCACTAAAAGTTTTGTTTGGTTATATTGCAATCCGGAGATAATCGTCTCCATGCTCCAAATCCATTTTAAAGCCATTTTTAAGGCATTTCGAGCATACATGAAATGAACACATTTTTCTCCAAAACTATAACAGATGCAAGCTTGTCCTGTTTGGTGGAGATGATATTTAATAAAATAAGTAGAAATCCACTAAAAGTTTTGTTTGGTTATCTTGCAATCCCGAGATAATCGTCTCCATGCTCCAAATCCATTTTAAAGCCATTTTTAAGGCATTTCGCGCATACATGAAATGAACACATTTTTCTCCAAAACTATAACAGATGCAAGCTTGTCCTGTTTGGTGGAGATGATATTTAATAAAATAAGTAGAAATCCACTAAAAGTTTTGTTTGGTTATCTTGCAATCCCGAGATAATCGTCTCCATGCTCCAAATCCATTTTAAAGCCATTTTTAAGGCATTTCGCGCATACATGAAATGAACACATTTTTCTCCAAAACTATAACAGATGCAAGCTTGTCCTGTTTGGTGGAGATGATATTTAATAAAATAAGTAGAAATCCACTAAAAGTTTTGTTTGGTTATCTTGCAATCCCGAGATAATCGTCTCCATGCTCCAAATCCATTTTAAAGCCATTTTTAAGGCATTTCGCGCATACATGAAATGAACACATTTTTCTCCAAAACTATAACAGATGCAAGCTTGTCCTGTTTGGTGGAGATGATATTTAATAAAATAAGTAGAAATCCACTAAAAGTTTTGTTTGGTTATCTTGCAATCCCGAGATAATCGTCTCCATGCTCCAAATCCATTTTAAAGCCATTTTTAAGGCATTTCGCGCATACATGAAATGAACACATTTTTCTCCAAAACTATAACAGATGCAAGCTTGTCCTGTTTGGTGGAGATGATATTTAATAAAATAAGTAGAAATCCACTAAAAGTTTTGTTTGGTTATCTTGCAATCCCGAGATAATCGTCTCCATGCTCCAAATCCATTTTAAAGCCATTTCAAAGGCATTTTGCGCATACATGAAATGAACACATTTTTCTCCAAAACTATAACACATGCAAGCTTGTCCTGTTTGGTGGAGATGATATTTAATAAAATAAGTAGAAATCCACTAAAAGTTTTGTTTGGTTATCTTGCAATCCCGAGATAATCGTCTCCATGCTCCAAATCCATTTTAAAGCCATTTTTAAGGCATTTCGCGCATACATGAAATGAACACATTTTTCTCCAAAACTATAACAGATGCAAGCTTGTCCTGTTTGGTGGAGATGATATTTAATAAAATAAGTAGAAATCCACTAAAAGTTTTGTTTGGTTATATTGCAATCCCGAGATAATCGTCTCCATGCTCCAAATCCATTTTAAAGCCATTTTTAAGGCATTTCGCGCATACATGAAATGAACACATTTTTCTCCAAAACTATAATAGATGCAAGCTTGTCCTGTTTGGTGGAGATTATATTTAATAAAATAAGTAGAAATACACTAAAAGTTTTGTTTGGTTATCTTGCAATCCCGAGATAATCGTCTCCATGCTCCAAATCCATTTTAAAGCCATTTTTAAGGCATTTCGCGCATACATGAAATGAACACATTTTTCTCCAAAACTATAACAGATGCAAGCTTGTCCTGTTTGGTGGAGATGATATTTAATAAAATAAGTAGAAATCCACTAAAAGTTTTGTTTGGTTATCTTGCAATCCCGAGATAATCGTCTCCATGCTCCAAATCCATTTTAAAGCCATTTCAAAGGCATTTTGCGCATACATGAAATGAACACATTTTTCTCCAAAACTATAACACATGCAAGCTTGTCCTGTTTGGTGGAGATGATATTTAATAAAATAAGTAGAAATCCACTAAAAGTTTTGTTTGGTTATCTTGCAATCCCGAGATAATCGTCTCCATGCTCCAAATCCATTTTAAAGCCATTTTTAAGGCATTTCGCGCATACATGAAATGAACACATTTTTCTCCAAAACTATAACAGATGCAAGCTTGTCTTGTTTGGTGGAGATGATATTTAATAAAATAAGTAGAAATCCACTGAAATTTTTGTTTGGTTATCTTGCAATCCCGAGATAATCGTCTCCATGCTCCAAATCCATTTTAAAGCCATTTTTAAGGCATTTCGCGCATACATGAAATGAACACATTTTTCTCCAAAACTATAACAGATGCAAGCTTGTCCTGTTTGGTGGAGATGATATTTAATAAAATAAGTAGAAATCCACTAAAAGTTTTGTTTGGTTATATTGCAATCCCGAGATAATCGTCTCCATGCTCCAAATCCATTTTAAAGCCATTTTTAAGGCATTTCGCGCATACATGAAATGAACACATTTTTCTCCAAAACTATAACAGATGCAAGCTTGTCCTGTTTGGTGGAGATGATATTTAATAAAATAAGTAGAAATCCACTAAAAGTTTTGTTTGGTTATATTGCAATCCCGAGATAATCGTCTCCATGCTCCAAATCCATTTTAAAGCCATTTTTAAGGCATTTCGCGCATACATGAAATGAACACATTTTTCTCCAAAACTATAATAGATGCAAGCTTGTCCTGTTTGGTGGAGATGATATTTAATAAAATAAGTAGAAATACACTAAAAGTTTTGTTTGGTTATCTTGCAATCCCGAGATAATCGTCTCCATGCTCCAAATCCATTTTAAAGCCATTTTTAAGGCATTTCGCGCATACATGAAATGAACACATTTTTCTCCAAAACTATAACAGATGCAAGCTTGTCCTGTTTGGTGGAGATGATATTTAATAAAATAAGTAGAAATCCACTAAAAGTTTTGTTTGGTTATCTTGCAATCCCGAGATAATCGTCTCCATGCTCCAAATCCATTTTAAAGCCATTTCAAAGGCATTTTGCGCATACATGAAATGAACACATTTTTCTCCAAAACTATAACACATGCAAGCTTGTCCTGTTTGGTGGAGATGATATTTAATAAAATAAGTAGAAATCCACTAAAAGTTTTGTTTGGTTATCTTGCAATCCCGAGATAATCGTCTCCATGCTCCAAATCCATTTTAAAGCCATTTTTAAGGCATTTCGCGCATACATGAAATGAACACATTTTTCTCCAAAACTATAACAGATGCAAGCTTGTCCTGTTTGGTGGAGATGATATTTAATAAAATAAGTAGAAATCCACTAAAAGTTTTGTTTGGTTATATTGCAATCCCGAGATAATCGTCTCCATGCTCCAAATCCATTTTAAAGCCATTTTTAAGGCATTTCGCGCATACATGAAATGAACACATTTTTCTCCAAAACTATAATAGATGCAAGCTTGTCCTGTTTGGTGGAGATGATATTTAATAAAATAAGTAGAAATACACTAAAAGTTTTGTTTGGTTATCTTGCAATCCCGAGATAATCGTCTCCATGCTCCAAATCCATTTTAAAGCCATTTTTAAGGCATTTCGCGCATACATGAAATGAACACATTTTTCTCCAAAACTATAACAGATGCAAGCTTGTCCTGTTTGGTGGAGATGATATTTAATAAAATAAGTAGAAATCCACTAAAAGTTTTGTTTGGTTATCTTGCAATCCCGAGATAATCGTCTCCATGCTCCAAATCCATTTTAAAGCCATTTCAAAGGCATTTTGCGCATACATGAAATGAACACATTTTTCTCCAAAACTATAACACATGCAAGCTTGTCCTGTTTGGTGGAGATGATATTTAATAAAATAAGTAGAAATCCACTAAAAGTTTTGTTTGGTTATCTTGCAATCCCGAGATAATCGTCTCCATGCTCCAAATCCATTTTAAAGCCATTTTTAAGGCATTTCGCGCATACATGAAATGAACACATTTTTCTCCAAAACTATAACAGATGCAAGCTTGTCTTGTTTGGTGGAGATGATATTTAATAAAATAAGTAGAAATCCACTAAAAGTTTTGTTTGGTTATCTTGCAATCCCGAGATAATCGTCTCCATGCTCCAAATCCATTTTAAAGCCATTTTTAAGGCATTTCGCGCATACATGAAATGAACACATTTTTCTCCAAAACTATAACAGATGCAAGCTTGTCCTGTTTGGTGGAGATGATATTTAATAAAATAAGTAGAAATCCACTGAAATTTTTGTTTGGTTATCTTGCAATCCCGAGATAATCGTCTCCATGCTCCAAATCCATTTTAAAGCCATTTTTAAGGCATTTCGCGCATACATGAAATGAACACATTTTTCTCCAAAACTATAACAGATGCAAGCTTGTCCTGTTTGGTGGAGATGATATTTAATAAAATAAGTAGAAATCCACTAAAAGTTTTGTTTGGTTATATTGCAATCCCGAGATAATCGTCTCCATGCTCCAAATCCATTTTAAAGCCATTTTTAAGGCATTTCGCGCATACATGAAATGAACACATTTTTCTTCAAAACTATAACAGATGCAAGCTTGTCCTGTTTAGTGGAGATGATATTTAATAAAATAAGTAGAAATCCACTAAAAGTTTTGTTTGGTTATCTTGCAATCCCGAGATAATCGTCTCCATGCTCCAAATCCATTTTAAAGCCATTTTTAAGGCATTTCGCGCATACATGAAATGAACACATTTTTCTCCAAAACTATAACAGATGCAAGCTTGTCCTGTTTGGTGGAGATGATATTTAATAAAATAAGTAGAAATCCACTAAAAGTTTTGTTTGGTTATCTTGCAATCCCGAGATAATCGTCTCCATGCTCCAAATCCATTTTAAAGCCATTTTTAAGGCATTTCGCGCATACATGAAATGAACACATTTTTCTCCAAAACTATAACAGATGCAAGCTTCTCTTGTTTGGTGGAGATGATATTTAATAAAATAAGTAGAAATCCACTAAAAGTTTTGTTTGGTTATCTTGCAATCCCGAGATAATCGTCTCCATGCTCCAAATCCATTTTAAAGCCATTTTTAAGGCATTTCGCGCATACATGAAATGAACACATTTTTCTCCAAAACTATAACAGATGCAAGCTTGTCCTGTTTGGTGGAGATGATATTTAATAAAATAAGTAGAAATCCACTAAAAGTTTTGTTTGGTTATCTTGCAATCCCGAGATAATCGTCTCCATGCTCCAAATCCATTTTAAAGCCATTTTTAAGGCATTTCGCGCATACATGAAATGAACACATTTTTCTCCAAAACGAAAACAGATGCAAGCTTGTCCTGTTTGGTGGAGATGATATTTAATAAAATAAGTAGAAATCCACTAAAATTTTTGTTTGGTTATCTTGCAATCCCGAGATAATCGTCTCCATGCTCCAAATCCATTTTAAAGCCATTTTTAAGGCATTTCGCGCATACATGAAATGAACACATTTTTCTCCAAAACTATAACAGATGCAAGCTTGTCCTGTTTGGTGGAGATGATATTTAATAAAATAAGTAGAAATCCACTAAAAGTTTTGTTTGGTTATATTGCAATCCCGAGATAATCGTCTCCATGCTCCAAATCCATTTTAAAGCCATTTTTAAGGCATTTCGCGCATACATGAAATGAACACATTTTTCTCCAAAACTATAACAGATGCAAGCTTGTCCTGTTTGGTGGAGATGATATTTAATAAAATAAGTAGAAATCCACTAAAATTTTTGTTTGGTTATCTTGCAATCCCGAGATAATCGTCTCCATGCTCCAAATCCATTTTAAAGCCATTTTTAAGGCATTTCGCGCATACATGAAATGAACACATTTTTCTCCAAATCTATAACAGATGCAAGCTTGTCTTGTTTGGTGGAGATGATATTTAATAAAATAAGTAGAAATCCACTAAAAGTTTTGTTTGGTTATCTTGCAATCCCGAGATAATCGTCTCCATGCTCCAAATCCATTTTAAAGCCATTTTTAAGGCATTTCGCGCATACATGAAATGAACACATTTTTCTCCAAAACTATAACAGATGCAAGCTTGTCCTGTTTGGTGGAGATGATATTTAATAAAATAAGTAGAAATCCACTAAAATTTTTGTTTGGTTATCTTGCAATCCCGAGATAATCGTCTCCATGCTCCAAATCCATTTTAAAGCCATTTTTAAGGCATTTCGCGCATACATGTAATGAACACATTTTTCTCCAAAACTATAACAGATGCAAGCTTGTCCTGTTTGGTGGAGATGATATTTAATAAAATAAGTAGAAATCCACTAAAAGTTTTGTTTGGTTATATTGCAATCCCGAGATAATCGTCTCCATGCTCCAAATCCATTTTAAAGCCATTTTTAAGGCATTTCGCGCATACATGAAATGAACACATTTTTCTCCAAAACTATAACAGATGCAAGCTTGTCCTGTTTGGTGGAGATGATATTTAATAAAATAAGTAGAAATCCACTAAAAGTTTTGTTTGGTTATCTTGCAATCCCGAGATAATCGTCTCCATGCTCCAAATCCATTTTAAAGCCATTTTTAAGGCATTTCGCGCATACATGAAATGAACACATTTTTCTCCAAAACTATAACAGATGCAAGCTTGTCCTGTTTGGTGGAGATGATATTTAATAAAATAAGTAGAAATCCACTAAAAGTTTTGTTTGGTTATCTTGCAATCCCGAGATAATCGTCTCCATGCTCCAAATCCATTTTAAAGCCATTTCAAAGGCATTTTGCGCATACATGAAATGAACACATTTTTCTCCAAAACTATAACACATGCAAGCTTGTCCTGTTTGGTGGAGATGATATTTAATAAAATAAGTAGAAATCCACTAAAAGTTTTGTTTGGTTATCTTGCAATCCCGAGATAATCGTCTCCATGCTCCAAATCCATTTTAAAGCCATTTTTAAGGCATTTCGCGCATACATGAAATGAACACATTTTTCTCCAAAACTATAACAGATGCAAGCTTGTCTTGTTTGGTGGAGATGATATTTAATAAAATAAGTAGAAATCCACTAAAAGTTTTGTTTGGTTATCTTGCAATCCCGAGATAATCGTCTCCATGCTCCAAATCCATTTTAAAGCCATTTTTAAGGCATTTCGCGCATACATGAAATGAACACATTTTTCTCCAAAACTATAACAGATGCAAGCTTGTCCTGTTTGGTGGAGATGATATTTAATAAAATAAGTAGAAATCCACTGAAATTTTTGTTTGGTTATCTTGCAATCCCGAGATAATCGTCTCCATGCTCCAAATCCATTTTAAAGCCATTTTTAAGGCATTTCGCGCATACATGAAATGAACACATTTTTCTCCAAAACTATAACAGATGCAAGCAGGTCCTGTTTGGTGGAGATGATATTTAATAAAATAAGTAGAAATCCACTAAAAGTTTTGTTTGGTTATATTGCAATCCCGAGATAATCGTCTCCATGCTCCAAATCCATTTTAAAGCCATTTTTAAGGCATTTCGCGCATACATGAAATGAACACATTTTTCTTCAAAACTATAACAGATGCAAGCTTGTCCTGTTTAGTGGAGATGATATTTAATAAAATAAGTAGAAATCCACTAAAAGTTTTGTTTGGTTATCTTGCAATCCCGAGATAATCGTCTCCATGCTCCAAATCCATTTTAAAGCCATTTTTAAGGCATTTCGCGCATACATGAAATGAACACATTTTTCTCCAAAACTATAACAGATGCAAGCTTGTCCTGTTTGGTGGAGATGATATTTAATAAAATAAGTAGAAATCCACTAAAAGTTTTGTTTGGTTATCTTGCAATCCCGAGATAATCGTCTCCATGCTCCAAATCCATTTTAAAGCCATTTTTAAGGCATTTCGCGCATACATGAAATGAACACATTTTTCTCCAAAACTATAACAGATGCAAGCTTCTCTTGTTTGGTGGAGATGATATTTAATAAAATAAGTAGAAATCCACTAAAAGTTTTGTTTGGTTATCTTGCAATCCCGAGATAATCGTCTCCATGCTCCAAATCCATTTTAAAGCCATTTTTAAGGCATTTCGCGCATACATGAAATGAACACATTTTTCTCCAAAACTATAACAGATGCAAGCTTGTCCTGTTTGGTGGAGATGATATTTAATAAAATAAGTAGAAATCCACTAAAAGTTTTGTTTGGTTATCTTGCAATCCCGAGATAATCGTCTCCATGCTCCAAATCCATTTTAAAGCCATTTTTAAGGCATTTCGCGCATACATGAAATGAACACATTTTTCTCCAAAACGAAAACAGATGCAAGCTTGTCCTGTTTGGTGGAGATGATATTTAATAAAATAAGTAGAAATCCACTAAAAGTTTTGTTTGGTTATATTGCAATCCCGAGATAATCGTCTCCATGCTCCAAATCCATTTTAAAGCCATTTTTAAGGCATTTCGCGCATACATGAAATGAACACATTTTTCTCCAAAACTATAACAGATGCAAGCTTGTCCTGTTTGGTGGAGATGATATTTAATAAAATAAGTAGAAATCCACTAAAAGTTTTGTTTGGTTATCTTGCAATCCCGAGATAATCGTCTCCATGCTCCAAATCCATTTTAAAGCCATTTTTAAGGCATTTCGCGCATACATGAAATGAACACATTTTTCTCCAAAACTATAACAGATGCAAGCTTGTCCTGTTTGGTGGAGATGATATTTAATAAAATAAGTAGAAATCCACTAAAAGTTTTGTTTGGTTATCTTGCAATCCCGAGATAATCGTCTCCATGCTCCAAATCCATTTTAAAGCCATTTTTAAGGCATTTCG
This sequence comes from Anomaloglossus baeobatrachus, assembly GCF_048569485.1. Lineage (NCBI taxonomy): Eukaryota > Metazoa > Chordata > Amphibia > Anura > Aromobatidae > Anomaloglossus > Anomaloglossus baeobatrachus. The sequence goes on along the minus strand of NW_027442972.1, from coordinate 52,526 downwards.
CGCATACATGAAATGAACACATTTTTCTCCAAAACTATAACAGATGCAAGCTTGTCTTGTTTGGTGGAGATGATATTTAATAAAATAAGTAGAAATCCACTAAAAGTTTTGTTTGGTTATCTTGCAATCCCGAGATAATCGTCTCCATGCTCCAAATCCATTTTAAAGCCATTTTTAAGGCATTTCGCGCATACATGAAATGAACACATTTTTCTCCAAAACTATAACAGATGCAAGCTTGTCCTGTTTGGTGGAGATGATATTTAATAAAATAAGTAGAAATCCACTAAAATTTTTGTTTGGTTATCTTGCAATCCCGAGATAATCGTCTCCATGCTCCAAATCCATTTTAAAGCCATTTTTAAGGCATTTCGCGCATACATGAAATGAACACATTTTTCTCCAAAACTATAACAGATGCAAGCTTGTCCTGTTTGGTGGAGATGATATTTAATAAAATAAGTAGAAATCCACTAAAAGTTTTGTTTGGTTATCTTGCAATCCCGAGATAATTGTCTCCATGCTCCAAATCCATTTTAAAGCCATTTTTAAGGCATTTCGCGCATACATGAAATGAACACATTTTTCTCCAAAACTATAACAGATGCAAGCTTGTCCTGTTTGGTGGAGATGATATTTAATAAAATAAGTAGAAATCCACTAAAAGTTTTGTTTGGTTATCTTGCAATCCCGAGATAATCGTCTCCATGCTCCAAATCCATTTTAAAGCCATTTTTAAGGCATTTCGCGCATACATGAAATGAACACATTTTTCTCCAAAACTATAACAGATGCAAGCTTGTCCTGTTTGGTGGAGATGATATTTAATAAAATAAGTAGAAATCCACTAAAAGTTTTGTTTGGTTATCTTGCAATCCCGAGATAATCGTCTCCATGCTCCAAATCCATTTTAAAGCCATTTTTAAGGCATTTCGCGCATACATGAAATGAACACATTTTTCTCCAAAACTATAACAGATGCAAGCTTGTCCTGTTTGGTGGAGATGATATTTAATAAAATAAGTAGAAATCCACTAAAAGTTTTGTTTGGTTATCTTGCAATCCCGAGATAATCGTCTCCATGCTCCAAATCCATTTTAAAGCCATTTTTAAGGCATTTCGCGCATACATGAAATGAACACATTTTTCTCCAAAACTATAACAGATGCAAGCTTGTCCTGTTTGGTGGAGATGATATTTAATAAAATAAGTAGAAATCCACTAAAAGTTTTGTTTGGTTATATTGCAATCCCGAGATAATCGTCTCCATGCTCCAAATCCATTTTAAAGCCATTTTTAAGGCATTTCGCGCATACATGAAATGAACACATTTTTCTCCAAAACTATAACAGATGCAAGCTTGTCCTGTTTGGTGGAGATGATATTTAATAAAATAAGTAGAAATCCACTAAAAGTTTTGTTTGGTTATCTTGCAATCCCGAGATAATCGTCTCCATGCTCCAAATCCATTTTAAAGCCATTTTTAAGGCATTTCGCGCATACATGAAATGAACACATTTTTCTCCAAAACTATAACAGATGCAAGCTTGTCCTGTTTGGTGGAGATGATATTTAATAAAATAAGTAGAAATCCACTAAAAGTTTTGTTTGGTTATCTTGCAATCCCGAGATAATCGTCTCCATGCTCCAAATCTATTTTAAAGCCATTTTTAAGGCATTTCGCGCATACATGAAATGAACACATTTTTCTCCAAAACTATAACAGATGCAAGCTTGTCCTGTTTGGTGGAGATGATATTTAATAAAATAAGTAGAAATCCACTAAAAGTTTTGTTTGGTTATCTTGCAATCCCGAGATAATCGTCTCCATGCTCCAAATCCATTTTAAAGCCATTTTTAAGGCATTTCGCGCATACATGAAATGAACACATTTTTCTCCAAAACTATAACAGATGCAAGCTTGTCCTGTTTGGTGGAGATGATATTTAATAAAATAAGTAGAAATCCACTAAAAGTTTTGTTTGGTTATCTTGCAATCCCGAGATAATCGTCTCCATGCTCCAAATCCATTTTAAAGCCATTTTTAAGGCATTTCGCGCATACATGAAATGAACACATTTTTCTCCAAAACTATAACAGATGCAAGCTTGTCCTGTTTGGTGGAGATGATATTTAATAAAATAAGTAGAAATCCACTAAAAGTTTTGTTTGGTTATCTTGCAATCTCGAGATAATCGTCTCCATGCTCCAAATCCATTTTAAAGCCATTTTAAGGCATTTCGCGCATACATGAAATGAACACATTTTTCTCCAAAACTATAACAGATGCAAGCTTGTCCTGTTTGGTGGAGATGATATTTAATAAAATAAGTAGAAATCCACTAAAAGTTTTGTTTGGTTATCTTGCAATCCCGAGATAATCGTCTCCATGCTCCAAATCCATTTTAAAGCCATTTTTAAGGCATTTCGCGCATACATGAAATAAACACATTTTTCTCCAAAACTATAACAGATGCAAGCTTGTCCTGTTTGGTGGAGATAATATTTAATAAAATAAGTAGAAATCTACTAAAAGTTTCGTTTGTTTATATTGCCATCCTAAGATAATCGTCTCCATGCTCCAAATCCATTTTAAAGCCATTTCAAAGGCATTTTGCGCATACATGAAATGAACACATTTTTCTCCAAAACTATAACACATGCAAGCTTGTCCTGTTTGGTGGAGATGATATTTAATAAAATAAGTAGAAATCCACTAAAAGTTTTGTTTGGTTATCTTGCAATCCCGAGATAATCGTCTCCATGCTCCAAATCCATTTTAAAGCCATTTTTAAGGCATTTCGCGCATACATGAAATGAACACATTTTTCTCCAAAACTATAACAGATGCAAGCTTGTCCTGTTTGGTGGAGATAATATTTAATAAAATAAGTAGAAATCTACTAAAAGTTTCGTTTGTTTATATTGCCATCCTAAGATAATCGTCTCCATGCTCCAAATCCATTTTAAAGCCATTTCAAAGGCATTTTGCGCATACATGAAATGAACACATTTTTCTCCAAAACTATAACAGATGCAAGCTTGTCCTGTTTGGTGGAGATGATATTTAATAAAATAAGTAGAAATCCACTAAAAGTTTTGTTTGGTTATCTTGCAATCCCGAGATAATCGTCTCCATGCTCCAAATCCATTTTAAAGCCATTTTTAAGGCATTTCGCGCATACATGAAATGAACACATTTTTCTCCAAAACTATAACAGATGCAAGCTTGTCCTGTTTGGTGGAGATGATATTTAATAAAATAAGTAGAAATCCACTAACAGTTTTGTTTGGTTATCTTGCAATCCCGAGATAATCGTCTCCATGCTCCAAATCCATTTTAAAGCCATTTTTAAGGCATTTCGCGCATACATGAAATGAACACATTTTTCTCCAAAACTATAACAGATGCAAGCTTGTCCTGTTTGGTGGAGATGATATTTAATAAAATAAGTAGAAATCCACTAAAAGTTTTGTTTGGTTATCTTGCAATCCCGAGATAATCGTCTCCATGCTCCAAATCCATTTTAAAGCCATTTTTAAGGCATTTCGCGCATACATGAAATGAACACATTTTTCTCCAAATCTATAACAGATGCAAGCTTGTCTTGTTTGGTGGAGATGATATTTAATAAAATAAGTAGAAATCCACTAAAAGTTTTGTTTGGTTATCTTGCAATCCCGAGATAATCGTCTCCATGCTCCAAATCCATTTTAAAGCCATTTTTAAGGCATTTCGCGCATACATGAAATGAACACATTTTTCTCCAAAACTATAACAGATGCAAGCTTGTCCTGTTTGGTGGAGATGATATTTAATAAAATAAGTAGAAATCCACTAAAAGTTTTGTTTGGTTATCTTGCAATCTCGAGATAATCGTCTCCATGCTCCAAATCCATTTTAAAGCCATTTTAAGGCATTTCGCGCATACATGAAATGAACACATTTTTCTCCAAAACTATAACAGATGCAAGCTTGTCCTGTTTGGTGGAGATGATATTTAATAAAATAAGTAGAAATCCACTAAAAGTTTTGTTTGGTTATCTTGCAATCCCGAGATAATCGTCTCCATGCTCCAAATCCATTTTAAAGCCATTTTTAAGGCATTTCGCGCATACATGAAATAAACACATTTTTCTCCAAAACTATAACAGATGCAAGCTTGTCCTGTTTGGTGGAGATAATATTTAATAAAATAAGTAGAAATCTACTAAAAGTTTCGTTTGTTTATATTGCCATCCTAAGATAATCGTCTCCATGCTCCAAATCCATTTTAAAGCCATTTCAAAGGCATTTTGCGCATACATGAAATGAACACATTTTTCTCCAAAACTATAACACATGCAAGCTTGTCCTGTTTGGTGGAGATGATATTTAATAAAATAAGTAGAAATCCACTAAAAGTTTTGTTTGGTTATCTTGCAATCCCGAGATAATCGTCTCCATGCTCCAAATCCATTTTAAAGCCATTTTTAAGGCATTTCGCGCATACATGAAATGAACACATTTTTCTCCAAAACTATAACAGATGCAAGCTTGTCCTGTTTGGTGGAGATGATATTTAATAAAATAAGTAGAAATCCACTAAAAGTTTTGTTTGGTTATCTTGCAATCCCGAGATAATCGTCTCCATGCTCCAAATCCATTTTAAAGCCATTTTTAAGGCATTTCGCGCATACATGAAATGAACACATTTTTCTCCAAAACTATAACAGATGCAAGCTTGTCCTGTTTGGTGGAGATGATATTTAATAAAATAAGTAGAAATCCACTAAAAGTTTTGTTTGGTTATCTTGCAATCCCGAGATAATCGTCTCCATGCTCCAAATCCATTTTAAAGCCATTTTTAAGGCATTTCGCGCATACATGAAATAACACATTTTTCTCCAAAACTATAACAGATGCAAGCTTGTCCTGTTTGGTGGAGATGATATTTAATAAAATAAGTAGAAATCCACTAAAAGTTTTGTTTGGTTATCTTGCAATCCCGAGATAATCGTCTCCATGCTCCAAATCCATTTTAAAGCCATTTTTAAGGCATTTCGCGCATACATGAAATGAACACATTTTTCTCCAAAACTATAACAGATGCAAGCTTGTCCTGTTTGGTGGAGATGATATTTAATAAAATAAGTAGAAATCCACTAAAAGTTTTGTTTGGTTATCTTGCAATCTCGAGATAATCGTCTCCATGCTCCAAATCCATTTTAAAGCCATTTTTAAGGCATTTCGCGCATACATGAAATGAACACATTTTTCTCCAAAACTATAACAGATGCAAGCTTGTCCTGTTTGGTGGAGATGATATTTAATAAAATAAGTAGAAATCCACTAAAAGTTTTGTTTGGTTATCTTGCAATCCCGAGATAATCGTCTCCATGCTCCAAATCCATTTTAAAGCCATTTTTAAGGCATTTCGCGCATACATGAAATGAACACATTTTTCTCCAAAACTATAACAGATGCAAGCTTGTCCTGTTTGGTGGAGATAATATTTAATAAAATAAGTAGAAATCTACTAAAAGTTTCGTTTGTTTATATTGCCATCCTAAGATAATCGTCTCCATGCTCCAAATCCATTTTAAAGCCATTTCAAAGGCATTTTGCGCATACATGAAATGAACACATTTTTCTCCAAAACTATAACAGATGCAAGCTTGTCCTGTTTGGTGGAGATGATATTTAATAAAATAAGTAGAAATCCACTAAAAGTTTTGTTTGGTTATCTTGCAATCCCGAGATAATCGTCTCCATGCTCCAAATCCATTTTAAAGCCATTTTTAAGGCATTTCGCGCATACATGAAATGAACACATTTTTCTCCAAAACTATAACAGATGCAAGCTTGTCCTGTTTGGTGGAGATGATATTTAATAAAATAAGTAGAAATCCACTAAAAGTTTTGTTTGGTTATCTTGCAATCTCGAGATAATCGTCTCCATGCTCCAAATCCATTTTAAAGCCATTTTTAAGGCATTTCGCGCATACATGAAATGAACACATTTTTCTCCAAAACTATAACAGATGCAAGCTTGTCCTGTTTGGTGGAGATGATATTTAATAAAATAAGTAGAAATCCACTAAAAGTTTTGTTTGGTTATCTTGCAATCCCGAGATAATCGTCTCCATGCTCCAAATCCATTTTAAAGCCATTTTTAAGGCATTTCGCGCATACATGAAATGAACACATTTTTCTCCAAAACTATAACAGATGCAAGCTTGTCCTGTTTGGTGGAGATAATATTTAATAAAATAAGTAGAAATCTACTAAAAGTTTCGTTTGTTTATATTGCCATCCTAAGATAATCGTCTCCATGCTCCAAATCCATTTTAAAGCCATTTCAAAGGCATTTTGCGCATACATGAAATGAACACATTTTTCTCCAAAACTATAACACATGCAAGCTTGTCCTGTTTGGTGGAGATGATATTTAATAAAATAAGTAGAAATCCACTAAAAGTTTTGTTTGGTTATCTTGCAATCCCGAGATAATCGTCTCCATGCTCCAAATCCATTTTAAAGCCATTTTTAAGGCATTTCGCGCATACATGAAATGAACACATTTTTCTCCAAAACTATAACAGATGCAAGCTTGTCCTGTTTGGTGGAGATGATATTTAATAAAATAAGTAGAAATCCACTAAAAGTTTTGTTTGGTTATCTTGCAATCCCGAGATAATCGTCTCCATGCTCCAAATCCATTTTAAAGCCATTTTTAAGGCATTTCGCGCATACATGAAATGAACACATTTTTCTCCAAAACTATAACAGATGCAAGCTTGTCCTGTTTGGTGGAGATGATATTTAATAAAATAAGTAGAAATCCACTAAAAGTTTTGTTTGGTTATCTTGCAATCCCGAGATAATCGTCTCCATGCTCCAAATCCATTTTAAAGCCATTTTTAAGGCATTTCGCGCATACATGAAATGAACACATTTTTCTCCAAAACTATAACAGATGCAAGCTTGTCCTGTTTGGTGGAGATGATATTTAATAAAATAAGTAGAAATCCACTAAAAGTTTTGTTTGGTTATCTTGCAATCCCGAGATAATCGTCTCCATGCTCCAAATCCATTTTAAAGCCATTTTTAAGGCATTTCGCGCATACATGAAATGAACACATTTTTCTCCAAAACTATAACAGATGCAAGCTTGTCCTGTTTGGTGGAGATGATATTTAATAAAATAAGTAGAAATCCACTAAAAGTTTTGTTTGGTTATCTTGCAATCTCGAGATAATCGTCTCCATGCTCCAAATCCATTTTAAAGCCATTTTTAAGGCATTTCGCGCATACATGAAATGAACACATTTTTCTCCAAAACTATAACAGATGCAAGCTTGTCCTGTTTGGTGGAGATGATATTTAATAAAATAAGTAGAAATCCACTAAAAGTTTTGTTTGGTTATCTTGCAATCCCGAGATAATCGTCTCCATGCTCCAAATCCATTTTAAAGCCATTTTTAAGGCATTTCGCGCATACATGAAATGAACACATTTTTCTCCAAAACTATAACAGATGCAAGCTTGTCCTGTTTGGTGGAGATAATATTTAATAAAATAAGTAGAAATCTACTAAAAGTTTCGTTTGTTTATATTGCCATCCTAAGATAATCGTCTCCATGCTCCAAATCCATTTTAAAGCCATTTCAAAGGCATTTTGCGCATACATGAAATGAACACATTTTTCTCCAAAACTATAACAGATGCAAGCTTGTCCTGTTTGGTGGAGATGATATTTAATAAAATAAGTAGAAATCCACTAAAAGTTTTGTTTGGTTATCTTGCAATCCCGAGATAATCGTCTCCATGCTCCAAATCCATTTTAAAGCCATTTTTAAGGCATTTCGCGCATACATGAAATGAACACATTTTTCTCCAAAACTATAACAGATGCAAGCTTGTCCTGTTTGGTGGAGATGATATTTAATAAAATAAGTAGAAATCCACTAAAAGTTTTGTTTGGTTATCTTGCAATCTCGAGATAATCGTCTCCATGCTCCAAATCCATTTTAAAGCCATTTTTAAGGCATTTCGCGCATACGTGAAATGAACACATTTTTCTCCAAAACTATAACAGATGCAAGCTTGTCCTGTTTGGTGGAGATAATATTTAATAAAATAAGTAGAAATCTACTAAAAGTTTCGTTTGTTTATATTGCCATCCTAAGATAATCGTCTCCATGCTCCAAATCCATTTTAAAGCCATTTCAAAGGCATTTTGCGCATACATGAAATGAACACATTTTTCTCCAAAACTATAACACATGCAAGCTTGTCCTGTTTGGTGGAGATGATATTTAATAAAATAAGTAGAAATCCACTAAAAGTTTTGTTTGGTTATCTTGCAATCCCGAGATAATCGTCTCCATGCTCCAAATCCATTTTAAAGCCATTTTTAAGGCATTTCGCGCATACATGAAATGAACACATTTTTCTCCAAAACTATAACAGATGCAAGCTTGTCCTGTTTGGTGGAGATGATATTTAATAAAATAAGTAGAAATCCACTAAAAGTTTTGTTTGGTTATCTTGCAATCCCGAGATAATCGTCTCCATGCTCCAAATCCATTTTAAAGCCATTTTTAAGGCATTTCGCGCATACATGAAATGAACACATTTTTCTCCAAAACTATAACAGATGCAAGCTTGTCCTGTTTGGTGGAGATGATATTTAATAAAATAAGTAGAAATCCACTAAAAGTTTTGTTTGGTTATCTTGCAATCCCGAGATAATCGTCTCCATGCTCCAAATCTATTTTAAAGCCATTTTTAAGGCATTTCGCGCATACATGAAATGAACACATTTTTCTCCAAAACTATAACAGATGCAAGCTTGTCCTGTTTGGTGGAGATGATATTTAATAAAATAAGTAGAAATCCACTAAAAGTTTTGTTTGGTTATCTTGCAATCCCGAGATAATCGTCTCCATGCTCCAAATCCATTTTAAAGCCATTTTTAAGGCATTTCGCGCATACATGAAATGAACACATTTTTCTCCAAAACTATAACAGATGCAAGCTTGTCCTGTTTGGTGGAGATGATATTTAATAAAATAAGTAGAAATCCACTAAAAGTTTTGTTTGGTTATCTTGCAATCCCGAGATAATCGTCTCCATGCTCCAAATCCATTTTAAAGCCATTTTTAAGGCATTTCGCGCATACATGAAATGAACACATTTTTCTCCAAAACTATAACAGGTGCAAGCTTGTCCTGTTTGGTGGAGATGATATTTAATAAAATAAGTAGAAATCCACTAAAAGTTTTGTTTGGTTATCTTGCAATCCCGAGATAATCGTCTCCATGCTCCAAATCCATTTTAAAGCCATTTTTAAGGCATTTCGCGCATACATGAAATGAACACATTTTTCTCCAAATCTATAACAGATGCAAGCTTGTCTTGTTTGGTGGAGATGATATTTAATAAAATAAGTAGAAATCCACTAAAAGTTTTGTTTGGTTATCTTGCAATCCCGAGATAATCGTCTCCATGCTCCAAATCCATTTTAAAGCCATTTTTAAGGCATTTCGCGCATACATGAAATGAACACATTTTTCTCCAAAACTATAACAGATGCAAGCTTGTCCTGTTTGGTGGAGATGATATTTAATAAAATAAGTAGAAATCCACTAAAATTTTTGTTTGGTTATCTTGCAATCCCGAGATAATCGTCTCCATGCTCCAAATCCATTTTAAAGCCATTTTTAAGGCATTTCGCGCATACATGAAATGAACACATTTTTCTCCAAATCTATAACAGATGCAAGCTTGTCTTGTTTGGTGGAGATGATATTTAATAAAATAAGTAGAAATCCACTAAAAGTTTTGTTTGGTTATCTTGCAATCCCGAGATAATCGTCTCCATGCTCCAAATCCATTTTAAAGCCATTTTTAAGGCATTTCGCGCATACATGAAATGAACACATTTTTCTCCAAAACTATAACAGATGCAAGCTTGTCCTGTTTGGTGGAGATGATATTTAATAAAATAAGTAGAAATCCACTAAAATTTTTGTTTGGTTATCTTGCAATCCCGAGATAATCGTCTCCATGCTCCAAATCCATTTTAAAGCCATTTTTAAGGCATTTCGCGCATACATGAAATGAACACATTTTTCTCCAAAACTATAACAGATGCAAGCTTGTCCTGTTTGGTGGAGATGATATTTAATAAAATAAGTAGAAATCCACTAAAAGTTTTGTTTGGTTATATTGCAATCCCGAGATAATCGTCTCCATGCTCCAAATCCATTTTAAAGCCATTTTTAAGGCATTTCGCGCATACATGAAATGAACACATTTTTCTCCAAAACTATAACAGATGCAAGCTTGTCCTGTTTGGTGGAGATGATATTTAATAAAATAAGTAGAAATCCACTAAAAGTTTTGTTTGGTTATCTTGCAATCCCGAGATAATCGTCTCCATGCTCCAAATCCATTTTAAAGCCATTTTAAGGCATTTCGCGCATACATGAAATGAACACATTTTTCTCCAAAACTATAACAGATGCAAGCTTGTCCTGTTTGGTGGAGATGATATTTAATAAAATAAGTAGAAATCCACTAAAAGTTTTGTTTGGTTATCTTGCAATCCCGAGATAATCGTCTCCATGCTCCAAATCCATTTTAAAGCCATTTTTAAGGCATTTCGCGCATACATGAAATGAACACATTTTTCTCCAAAACTATAACAGATGCAAGCTTGTCCTGTTTGGTGGAGATGATATTTAATAAAATAAGTAGAAATCCACTAAAAGTTTTGTTTGGTTATCTTGCAATCCCGAGATAATCGTCTCCATGCTCCAAATCCATTTTAAAGCCATTTTTAAGGCATTTCGCGCATACATGAAATGAACACATTTTTCTCCAAAACTATAACAGATGCAAGCTTGTCCTGTTTGGTGGAGATGATATTTAATAAAATAAGTAGAAATCCACTAAAAGTTTTGTTTGGTTATATTGCAATCCCGAGATAATCGTCTCCATGCTCCAAATCCATTTTAAAGCCATTTTTAAGGCATTTCGCGCATACATGAAATGAACACATTTTTCTCCAAAACTATAACAGATGCAAGCTTGTCCTGTTTGGTGGAGATGATATTTAATAAAATAAGTAGAAATCCACTAAAAGTTTTGTTTGGTTATCTTGCAATCCCGAGATAATCGTCTCCATGCTCCAAATCCATTTTAAAGCCATTTTTAAGGCATTTCGCGCATACATGAAATGAACACATTTTTCTCCAAAACTATAACAGATGCAAGCTTGTCCTGTTTGGTGGAGATGATATTTAATAAAATAAGTAGAAATCCACTAAAAGTTTTGTTTGGTTATCTTGCAATCCCGAGATAATCGTCTCCATGCTCCAAATCCATTTTAAAGCCATTTTTAAGGCATTTCGCGCATACATGAAATGAACACATTTTTCTCCAAAACTATAACAGATGCAAGCTTGTCCTGTTTGGTGGAGATGATATTTAATAAAATAAGTAGAAATCCACTAAAAGTTTTGTTTGGTTATCTTGCAATCCCGAGATAATCGTCTCCATGCTCCAAATCCATTTTAAAGCCATTTTTAAGGCATTTCGCGCATACATGAAATAAACACATTTTTCTCCAAAACTATAACAGATGCAAGCTTGTCCTGTTTGGTGGAGATAATATTTAATAAAATAAGTAGAAATCTACTAAAAGTTTCGTTTGTTTATATTGCTATCCTAAGATAATCGTCTCCATGCTCCAAATCCATTTTAAAGCCATTTCAAAGGCATTTTGCGCATACATGAAATGAACACATTTTTCTCCAAAACTATAACACATGCAAGCTTGTCCTGTTTGGTGGAGATGATATTTAATAAAATAAGTAGAAATCCACTAAAAGTTTTGTTTGGTTATCTTGCAATCCCGAGATAATCGTCTCCATGCTCCAAATCCATTTTAAAGCCATTTTTAAGGCATTTCGCGCATACATGAAATGAACACATTTTTCTCCAAAACTATAACAGATGCAAGCTTGTCCTGTTTGGTGGAGATGATATTTAATAAAATAAGTAGAAATCCACTAAAAGTTTTGTTTGGTTATCTTGCAATCCCGAGATAATCGTCTCCATGCTCCAAATCCATTTTAAAGCCATTTTTAAGGCATTTCGCGCATACATGAAATGAACACATTTTTCTCCAAAACTATAACAGATGCAAGCTTGTCCTGTTTGGTGGAGATGATATTTAATAAAATAAGTAGAAATCCACTAAAAGTTTTGTTTGGTTATCTTGCAATCCCGAGATAATCGTCTCCATGCTCCAAATCCATTTTAAAGCCATTTTTAAGGCATTTCGCGCATACATGAAATAACACATTTTTCTCCAAAACTATAACAGATGCAAGCTTGTCCTGTTTGGTGGAGATGATATTTAATAAAATAAGTAGAAATCCACTAAAAGTTTTGTTTGGTTATCTTGCAATCCCGAGATAATCGTCTCCATGCTCCAAATCCATTTTAAAGCCATTTTTAAGGCATTTCGCGCATACATGAAATGAACACATTTTTCTCCAAAACTATAACAGATGCAAGCTTGTCCTGTTTGGTGGAGATGATATTTAATAAAATAAGTAGAAATCCACTAAAAGTTTTGTTTGGTTATCTTGCAATCTCGAGATAATCGTCTCCATGCTCCAAATCCATTTTAAAGCCATTTTTAAGGCATTTCGCGCATACATGAAATGAACACATTTTTCTCCAAAACTATAACAGATGCAAGCTTGTCCTGTTTGGTGGAGATGATATTTAATAAAATAAGTAGAAATCCACTAAAAGTTTTGTTTGGTTATCTTGCAATCCCGAGATAATCGTCTCCATGCTCCAAATCCATTTTAAAGCCATTTTAAGGCATTTCGCGCATACATGAAATGAACACATTTTTCTCCAAAACTATAACAGATGCAAGCTTGTCCTGTTTGGTGGAGATGATATTTAATAAAATAAGTAGAAATCCACTAAAAGTTTTGTTTGGTTATCTTGCAATCCCGAGATAATCGTCTCCATGCTCCAAATCCATTTTAAAGCCATTTTTAAGGCATTTCGCGCATACATGAAATGAACACATTTTTCTCCAAAACTATAACAGATGCAAGCTTGTCCTGTTTGGTGGAGATGATATTTAATAAAATAAGTAGAAATCCACTAAAAGTTTTGTTTGGTTATCTTGCAATCCCGAGATAATCGTCTCCATGCTCCAAATCCATTTTAAAGCCATTTTTAAGGCATTTCGCGCATACATGAAATGAACACATTTTTCTCCAAAACTATAACAGATGCAAGCTTGTCCTGTTTGGTGGAGATGATATTTAATAAAATAAGTAGAAATCCACTAAAAGTTTTGTTTGGTTATATTGCAATCCCGAGATAATCGTCTCCATGCTCCAAATCCATTTTAAAGCCATTTTTAAGGCATTTCGCGCATACATGAAATGAACACATTTTTCTCCAAAACTATAACAGATGCAAGCTTGTCCTGTTTGGTGGAGATGATATTTAATAAAATAAGTAGAAATCCACTAAAAGTTTTGTTTGGTTATCTTGCAATCCCGAGATAATCGTCTCCATGCTCCAAATCCATTTTAAAGCCATTTTTAAGGCATTTCGCGCATACATGAAATGAACACATTTTTCTCCAAAACTATAACAGATGCAAGCTTGTCCTGTTTGGTGGAGATGATATTTAATAAAATAAGTAGAAATCCACTAAAAGTTTTGTTTGGTTATCTTGCAATCCCGAGATAATCGTCTCCATGCTCCAAATCCATTTTAAAGCCATTTTTAAGGCATTTCGCGCATACATGAAATGAACACATTTTTCTCCAAAACTATAACAGATGCAAGCTTGTCCTGTTTGGTGGAGATGATATTTAATAAAATAAGTAGAAATCCACTAAAAGTTTTGTTTGGTTATCTTGCAATCTCGAGATAATCGTCTCCATGCTCCAAATCCATTTTAAAGCCATTTTAAGGCATTTCGCGCATACATGAAATGAACACATTTTTCTCCAAAACTATAACAGATGCAAGCTTGTCCTGTTTGGTGGAGATGATATTTAATAAAATAAGTAGAAATCCACTAAAAGTTTTGTTTGGTTATCTTGCAATCCCGAGATAATCGTCTCCATGCTCCAAATCCATTTTAAAGCCATTTTTAAGGCATTTCGCGCATACATGAAATAAACACATTTTTCTCCAAAACTATAACAGATGCAAGCTTGTCCTGTTTGGTGGAGATAATATTTAATAAAATAAGTAGAAATCTACTAAAAGTTTCGTTTGTTTATATTGCTATCCTAAGATAATCGTCTCCATGCTCCAAATCCATTTTAAAGCCATTTCAAAGGCATTTTGCGCATACATGAAATGAACACATTTTTCTCCAAAACTATAACACATGCAAGCTTGTCCTGTTTGGTGGAGATGATATTTAATAAAATAAGTAGAAATCCACTAAAAGTTTTGTTTGGTTATCTTGCAATCCCGAGATAATCGTCTCCATGCTCCAAATCCATTTTAAAGCCATTTTTAAGGCATTTCGCGCATACATGAAATGAACACATTTTTCTCCAAAACTATAACAGATGCAAGCTTGTCCTGTTTGGTGGAGATGATATTTAATAAAATAAGTAGAAATCCACTAAAAGTTTTGTTTGGTTATCTTGCAATCCCGAGATAATCGTCTCCATGCTCCAAATCCATTTTAAAGCCATTTTTAAGGCATTTCGCGCATACATGAAATGAACACATTTTTCTCCAAAACTATAACAGATGCAAGCTTGTCCTGTTTGGTGGAGATGATATTTAATAAAATAAGTAGAAATCCACTAAAAGTTTTGTTTGGTTATCTTGCAATCCCGAGATAATCGTCTCCATGCTCCAAATCCATTTTAAAGCCATTTTTAAGGCATTTCGCGCATACATGAAATAACACATTTTTCTCCAAAACTATAACAGATGCAAGCTTGTCCTGTTTGGTGGAGATGATATTTAATAAAATAAGTAGAAATCCACTAAAAGTTTTGTTTGGTTATCTTGCAATCCCGAGATAATCGTCTCCATGCTCCAAATCCATTTTAAAGCCATTTTTAAGGCATTTCGCGCATACATGAAATGAACACATTTTTCTCCAAAACTATAACAGATGCAAGCTTGTCCTGTTTGGTGGAGATGATATTTAATAAAATAAGTAGAAATCCACTAAAAGTTTTGTTTGGTTATCTTGCAATCTCGAGATAATCGTCTCCATGCTCCAAATCCATTTTAAAGCCATTTTTAAGGCATTTCGCGCATACATGAAATGAACACATTTTTCTCCAAAACTATAACAGATGCAAGCTTGTCCTGTTTGGTGGAGATGATATTTAATAAAATAAGTAGAAATCCACTAAAAGTTTTGTTTGGTTATCTTGCAATCCCGAGATAATCGTCTCCATGCTCCAAATCCATTTTAAAGCCATTTTTAAGGCATTTCGCGCATACATGAAATGAACACATTTTTCTCCAAAACTATAACAGATGCAAGCTTGTCCTGTTTGGTGGAGATAATATTTAATAAAATAAGTAGAAATCTACTAAAAGTTTCGTTTGTTTATATTGCCATCCTAAGATAATCGTCTCCATGCTCCAAATCCATTTTAAAGCCATTTCAAAGGCATTTTGCGCATACATGAAATGAACACATTTTTCTCCAAAACTATAACAGATGCAAGCTTGTCCTGTTTGGTGGAGATGATATTTAATAAAATAAGTAGAAATCCACTAAAAGTTTTGTTTGGTTATCTTGCAATCCCGAGATAATCGTCTCCATGCTCCAAATCCATTTTAAAGCCATTTTTAAGGCATTTCGCGCATACATGAAATGAACACATTTTTCTCCAAAACTATAACAGATGCAAGCTTGTCCTGTTTGGTGGAGATGATATTTAATAAAATAAGTAGAAATCCACTAAAAGTTTTGTTTGGTTATCTTGCAATCTCGAGATAATCGTCTCCATGCTCCAAATCCATTTTAAAGCCATTTTTAAGGCATTTCGCGCATACATGAAATGAACACATTTTTCTCCAAAACTATAACAGATGCAAGCTTGTCCTGTTTGGTGGAGATGATATTTAATAAAATAAGTAGAAATCCACTAAAAGTTTTGTTTGGTTATCTTGCAATCCCGAGATAATCGTCTCCATGCTCCAAATCCATTTTAAAGCCATTTTTAAGGCATTTCGCGCATACATGAAATGAACACATTTTTCTCCAAAACTATAACAGATGCAAGCTTGTCCTGTTTGGTGGAGATAATATTTAATAAAATAAGTAGAAATCTACTAAAAGTTTCGTTTGTTTATATTGCCATCCTAAGATAATCGTCTCCATGCTCCAAATCCATTTTAAAGCCATTTCAAAGGCATTTTGCGCATACATGAAATGAACACATTTTTCTCCAAAACTATAACACATGCAAGCTTGTCCTGTTTGGTGGAGATGATATTTAATAAAATAAGTAGAAATCCACTAAAAGTTTTGTTTGGTTATCTTGCAATCCCGAGATAATCGTCTCCATGCTCCAAATCCATTTTAAAGCCATTTTTAAGGCATTTCGCGCATACATGAAATGAACACATTTTTCTCCAAAACTATAACAGATGCAAGCTTGTCCTGTTTGGTGGAGATGATATTTAATAAAATAAGTAGAAATCCACTAAAAGTTTTGTTTGGTTATCTTGCAATCCCGAGATAATCGTCTCCATGCTCCAAATCCATTTTAAAGCCATTTTTAAGGCATTTCGCGCATACATGAAATGAACACATTTTTCTCCAAAACTATAACAGATGCAAGCTTGTCCTGTTTGGTGGAGATGATATTTAATAAAATAAGTAGAAATCCACTAAAAGTTTTGTTTGGTTATCTTGCAATCCCGAGATAATCGTCTCCATGCTCCAAATCCATTTTAAAGCCATTTTTAAGGCATTTCGCGCATACATGAAATGAACACATTTTTCTCCAAAACTATAACAGATGCAAGCTTGTCCTGTTTGGTGGAGATGATATTTAATAAAATAAGTAGAAATCCACTAAAAGTTTTGTTTGGTTATCTTGCAATCCCGAGATAATCGTCTCCATGCTCCAAATCCATTTTAAAGCCATTTTTAAGGCATTTCGCGCATACATGAAATGAACACATTTTTCTCCAAAACTATAACAGATGCAAGCTTGTCCTGTTTGGTGGAGATGATATTTAATAAAATAAGTAGAAATCCACTAAAAGTTTTGATTGGTTATCTTGCAATCTCGAGATAATCGTCTCCATGCTCCAAATCCATTTTAAAGCCATTTTTAAGGCATTTCGCGCATACATGAAATGAACACATTTTTCTCCAAAACTATAACAGATGCAAGCTTGTCCTGTTTGGTGGAGATGATATTTAATAAAATAAGTAGAAATCTACTAAAAGTTTTGTTTGGTTATCTTGCAATCCCGAGATAATCGTCTCCATGCTCCAAATCCATTTTAAAGCCATTTTTAAGGCATTTCGCGCATACATGAAATGAACACATTTTTCTCCAAAACTATAACAGATGCAAGCTTGTCCTGTTTGGTGGAGATAATATTTAATAAAATAAGTAGAAATCTACTAAAAGTTTCGTTTGTTTATATTGCCATCCTAAGATAATCGTCTCCATGCTCCAAATCCATTTTAAAGCCATTTCAAAGGCATTTTGCGCATACATGAAATGAACACATTTTTCTCCAAAACTATAACAGATGCAAGCTTGTCCTGTTTGGTGGAGATGATATTTAATAAAATAAGTAGAAATCCACTAAAAGTTTTGTTTGGTTATCTTGCAATCCCGAGATAATCGTCTCCATGCTCCAAATCCATTTTAAAGCCATTTT
Organism: Anomaloglossus baeobatrachus; assembly: GCF_048569485.1. Taxonomy (NCBI): domain Eukaryota; kingdom Metazoa; phylum Chordata; class Amphibia; order Anura; family Aromobatidae; genus Anomaloglossus; species Anomaloglossus baeobatrachus. Next base: position 34,594 of record NW_027442972.1, on the reverse strand, counting down.
TAAGGCATTTCGCGCATACATGAAATGAACACATTTTTCTCCAAAACTATAACAGATGCAAGCTTGTCCTGTTTGGTGGAGATGATATTTAATAAAATAAGTAGAAATCCACTAAAAGTTTTGTTTGGTTATCTTGCAATCTCGAGATAATCGTCTCCATGCTCCAAATCCATTTTAAAGCCATTTTTAAGGCATTTCGCGCATACATGAAATGAACACATTTTTCTCCAAAACTATAACAGATGCAAGCTTGTCCTGTTTGGTGGAGATGATATTTAATAAAATAAGTAGAAATCCACTAAAAGTTTTGTTTGGTTATCTTGCAATCCCGAGATAATCGTCTCCATGCTCCAAATCCATTTTAAAGCCATTTTTAAGGCATTTCGCGCATACATGAAATGAACACATTTTTCTCCAAAACTATAACAGATGCAAGCTTGTCCTGTTTGGTGGAGATAATATTTAATAAAATAAGTAGAAATCTACTAAAAGTTTCGTTTGTTTATATTGCCATCCTAAGATAATCGTCTCCATGCTCCAAATCCATTTTAAAGCCATTTCAAAGGCATTTTGCGCATACATGAAATGAACACATTTTTCTCCAAAACTATAACACATGCAAGCTTGTCCTGTTTGGTGGAGATGATATTTAATAAAATAAGTAGAAATCCACTAAAAGTTTTGTTTGGTTATCTTGCAATCCCGAGATAATCGTCTCCATGCTCCAAATCCATTTTAAAGCCATTTTTAAGGCATTTCGCGCATACATGAAATGAACACATTTTTCTCCAAAACTATAACAGATGCAAGCTTGTCCTGTTTGGTGGAGATGATATTTAATAAAATAAGTAGAAATCCACTAAAAGTTTTGTTTGGTTATCTTGCAATCCCGAGATAATCGTCTCCATGCTCCAAATCCATTTTAAAGCCATTTTTAAGGCATTTCGCGCATACATGAAATGAACACATTTTTCTCCAAAACTATAACAGATGCAAGCTTGTCCTGTTTGGTGGAGATGATATTTAATAAAATAAGTAGAAATCCACTAAAAGTTTTGTTTGGTTATCTTGCAATCCCGAGATAATCGTCTCCATGCTCCAAATCCATTTTAAAGCCATTTTTAAGGCATTTCGCGCATACATGAAATGAACACATTTTTCTCCAAAACTATAACAGATGCAAGCTTGTCCTGTTTGGTGGAGATGATATTTAATAAAATAAGTAGAAATCCACTAAAAGTTTTGTTTGGTTATCTTGCAATCCCGAGATAATCGTCTCCATGCTCCAAATCCATTTTAAAGCCATTTTTAAGGCATTTCGCGCATACATGAAATGAACACATTTTTCTCCAAAACTATAACAGATGCAAGCTTGTCCTGTTTGGTGGAGATGATATTTAATAAAATAAGTAGAAATCCACTAAAAGTTTTGTTTGGTTATATTGCAATCCCGAGATAATCGTCTCCATGCTCCAAATCCATTTTAAAGCCATTTTTAAGGCATTTCGCGCATACATGAAATGAACACATTTTTCTCCAAAACTATAATAGATGCAAGCTTGTCCTGTTTGGTGGAGATGATATTTAATAAAATAAGTAGAAATACACTAAAAGTTTTGTTTGGTTATCTTGCAATCCCGAGATAATCGTCTCCATGCTCCAAATCCATTTTAAAGCCATTTTTAAGGCATTTCGCGCATACATGAAATGAACACATTTTTCTCCAAAACTATAACAGATGCAAGCTTGTCCTGTTTGGTGGAGATGATATTTAATAAAATAAGTAGAAATCCACTAAAAGTTTTGTTTGGTTATCTTGCAATCCCGAGATAATCGTCTCCATGCTCCAAATCCATTTTAAAGCCATTTTAAAGGCATTTTGCGCATACATGAAATGAACACATTTTTCTCCAAAACTATAACACATGCAAGCTTGTCCTGTTTGGTGGAGATGATATTTAATAAAATAAGTAGAAATCCACTAAAAGTTTTGTTTGGTTATCTTGCAATCCCGAGATAATCGTCTCCATGCTCCAAATCCATTTTAAAGCCATTTTTAAGGCATTTCGCGCATACATGAAATGAACACATTTTTCTCCAAAACTATAACAGATGCAAGCTTGTCTTGTTTGGTGGAGATGATATTTAATAAAATAAGTAGAAATCCACTAAAAGTTTTGTTTGGTTATCTTGCAATCCCGAGATAATCGTCTCCATGCTCCAAATCCATTTTAAAGCCATTTTTAAGGCATTTCGCGCATACATGAAATGAACACTTTTTCTCCAAAACTATAACAGATGCAAGCTTGTCCTGTTTGGTGGAGATGATATTTAATAAAATAAGTAGAAATCCACTAAAATTTTTGTTTGGTTATCTTGCAATCCCGAGATAATCGTCTCCATGCTCCAAATCCATTTTAAAGCCATTTTTAAGGCATTTCGCGCATACATGAAATGAACACATTTTTCTCCAAAACTATAACAGATGCAAGCTTGTCCTGTTTGGTGGAGATGATATTTAATAAAATAAGTAGAAATCCACTAAAAGTTTTGTTTGGTTATATTGCAATCCCGAGATAATCGTCTCCATGCTCCAAATCCATTTTAAAGCCATTTTTAAGGCATTTCGCGCATACATGAAATGAACACATTTTTCTCCAAAACTATAACAGATGCAAGCTTGTCCTGTTTGGTGGAGATGATATTTAATAAAATAAGTAGAAATCCACTAAAAGTTTTGTTTGGTTATCTTGCAATCTCGAGATAATCGTCTCCATGCTCCAAATCCATTTTAAAGCCATTTTTAAGGCATTTCGCTCATACATGAAATGAACACATTTTTCTCCAAAACTATAACAGATGCAAGCTTGTCCTGTTTGGTGGAGATGATATTTAATAAAATAAGTAGAAATCCACTAAAAGTTTTGTTTGGTTATCTTGCAATCCCGAGATAATCGTCTCCATGCTCCAAATCCATTTTAAAGCCATTTTTAAGGCATTTCGCGCATACATGAAATGAACACATTTTTCTCCAAAACTATAACAGATGCAAGCTTGTCCTGTTTGGTGGAGATAATATTTAATAAAATAAGTAGAAATCTACTAAAAGTTTCGTTTGTTTATATTGCCATCCTAAGATAATCGTCTCCATGCTCCAAATCCATTTTAAAGCCATTTCAAAGGCATTTTGCGCATACATGAAATGAACACATTTTTCTCCAAAACTATAACACATGCAAGCTTGTCCTGTTTGGTGGAGATGATATTTAATAAAATAAGTAGAAATCCACTAAAAGTTTTGTTTGGTTATCTTGCAATCCCGAGATAATCGTCTCCATGCTCCAAATCCATTTTAAAGCCATTTTTAAGGCATTTCGCGCATACATGAAATGAACACATTTTTCTCCAAAACTATAACAGATGCAAGCTTGTCCTGTTTGGTGGAGATGATATTTAATAAAATAAGTAGAAATCCACTAAAAGTTTTGTTTGGTTATCTTGCAATCCCGAGATAATCGTCTCCATGCTCCAAATCCATTTTAAAGCCATTTTTAAGGCATTTCGCGCATACATGAAATGAACACATTTTTCTCCAAAACTATAACAGATGCAAGCTTGTCCTGTTTGGTGAAGATGATATTTAATAAAATAAGTAGAAATCCACTAAAAGTTTTGTTTGGTTATCTTGCAATCCCGAGATAATCGTCTCCATGCTCCAAATCCATTTTAAAGCCATTTTTAAGGCATTTCGCGCATACATGAAATGAACACATTTTTCTCCAAAACTATAACAGATGCAAGCTTGTCCTGTTTGGTGGAGATGATATTTAATAAAATAAGTAGAAATCCACTAAAAGTTTTGTTTGGTTATCTTGCAATCCCGAGATAATCGTCTCCATGCTCCAAATCCATTTTAAAGCCATTTTTAAGGCATTTCGCGCATACATGAAATGAACACATTTTTCTCCAAAACTATAACAGATGCAAGCTTGTCCTGTTTGGTGGAGATGATATTTAATAAAATAAGTAGAAATCCACTAAAAGTTTTGTTTGGTTATATTGCAATCCCGAGATAATCGTCTCCATGCTCCAAATCCATTTTAAAGCCATTTTTAAGGCATTTCGCGCATACATGAAATGAACACATTTTTCTCCAAAACTATAATAGATGCAAGCTTGTCCTGTTTGGTGGAGATGATATTTAATAAAATAAGTAGAAATACACTAAAAGTTTTGTTTGGTTATCTTGCAATCCCGAGATAATGGTCTCCATGCTCCAAATCCATTTTAAAGCCATTTTTAAGGCATTTCGCGCATACATGAAATGAACACATTTTTCTCCAAAACTATAACAGATGCAAGCTTGTCCTGTTTGGTGGAGATGATATTTAATAAAATAAGTAGAAATCCACTAAAAGTTTTGTTTGGTTATCTTGCAATCCCGAGATAATCGTCTCCATGCTCCAAATCCATTTTAAAGCCATTTCAAAGGCATTTTGCGCATACATGAAATGAACACATTTTTCTCCAAAACTATAACACATGCAAGCTTGTCCTGTTTGGTGGAGATGATATTTAATAAAATAAGTAGAAATCCACTAAAAGTTTTGTTTGGTTATCTTGCAATCCCGAGATAATCGTCTCCATGCTCCAAATCCATTTTAAAGCCATTTTTAAGGCATTTCGCGCATACATGAAATGAACACATTTTTCTCCAAAACTATAACAGATGCAAGCTTGTCTTGTTTGGTGGAGATGATATTTAATAAAATAAGTAGAAATCCACTAAAAGTTTTGTTTGGTTATCTTGCAATCCCGAGATAATCGTCTCCATGCTCCAAATCCATTTTAAAGCCATTTTTAAGGCATTTCGCGCATACATGAAATGAACACTTTTTCTCCAAAACTATAACAGATGCAAGCTTGTCCTGTTTGGTGGAGATGATATTTAATAAAATAAGTAGAAATCCACTAAAATTTTTGTTTGGTTATCTTGCAATCCCGAGATAATCGTCTCCATGCTCCAAATCCATTTTAAAGCCATTTTTAAGGCATTTCGCGCATACATGAAATGAACACATTTTTCTCCAAAACTATAACAGATGCAAGCTTGTCCTGTTTGGTGGAGATGATATTTAATAAAATAAGTAGAAATCCACTAAAAGTTTTGTTTGGTTATATTGCAATCCCGAGATAATCGTCTCCATGCTCCAAATCCATTTTAAAGCCATTTTTAAGGCATTTCGCGCATACATGAAATGAACACATTTTTCTCCAAAACTATAACAGATGCAAGCTTGTCCTGTTTAGTGGAGATGATATTTAATAAAATAAGTAGAAATCCACTAAAAGTTTTGTTTGGTTATCTTGCAATCCCGAGATAATCGTCTCCATTCTCCAAATCCATTTTAAAGCCATTTTTAAGGCATTTCGCGCATACATGAAATGAACACATTTTTCTCCAAAACTATAACAGATGCAAGCTTGTCCTGTTTGGTGGAGATGATATTTAATAAAATAAGTAGAAATCCACTAAAAGTTTTGTTTGGTTATCTTGCAATCCCGAGATAATCGTCTCCATGCTCCAAATCCATTTTAAAGCCATTTTTAAGGCATTTCGCGCATACATGAAATGAACACATTTTTCTCCAAAACTATAACAGATGCAAGCTTCTCTTGTTTGGTGGAGATGATATTTAATAAAATAAGTAGAAATCCACTAAAAGTTTTGTTTGGTTATCTTGCAATCCCGAGATAATCGTCTCCATGCTCCAAATCCATTTTAAAGCCATTTTTAAGGCATTTCGCGCATACATGAAATGAACACATTTTTCTCCAAAACTATAACAGATGCAAGCTTGTCCTGTTTGGTGGAGATGATATTTAATAAAATAAGTAGAAATCCACTAAAAGTTTTGTTTGGTTATCTTGCAATCCCGAGATAATCGTCTCCATGCTCCAAATCCATTTTAAAGCCATTTTTAAGGCATTTCGCGCATACATGAAATGAACACATTTTTCTCCAAAACGAAAACAGATGCAAGCTTGTCCTGTTTGGTGGAGATGATATTTAATAAAATAAGTAGAAATCCACTAAAATTTTTGTTTGGTTATCTTGCAATCCCGAGATAATCGTCTCCATGCTCCAAATCCATTTTAAAGCCATTTTTAAGGCATTTCGCGCATACATGAAATGAACACATTTTTCTCCAAAACTATAACAGATGGAAGCTTGTCCTGTTTGGTGGAGATGATATTTAATAAAATAAGTAGAAATCCACTAAAAGTTTTGTTTGGTTATATTGCAATCCCGAGATAATCGTCTCCATGCTCCAAATCCATTTTAAAGCCATTTTTAAGGCATTTCGCGCATACATGAAATGAACACATTTTTCTCCAAAACTATAACAGATGCAAGCTTGTCCTGTTTGGTGGAGATGATATTTAATAAAATAAGTAGAAATCCACTAAAAGTTTTGTTTGGTTATCTTGCAATCCCGAGATAATCGTCTCCATGCTCCAAATCCATTTTAAAGCCATTTTTAAGGCATTTCGCGCATACATGAAATGAACACATTTTTCTCCAAAACTATAACAGATGCAAGCTTGTCCTGTTTGGTGGAGATGATATTTAATAAAATAAGTAGAAATCCACTAAAAGTTTTGTTTGGTTATCTTGCAATCCCGAGATAATCGTCTCCATGCTCCAAATCCATTTTAAAGCCATTTTTAAGGCATTTCGCGCAAACATGAAATGAACACATTTTTCTCCAAAACTATAACAGATGCAAGCTTGTCTTGTTTGGTGGAGATGATATTTAATAAAATAAGTAGAAATCCACTAAAAGTTTTGTTTGGTTATCTTGCAATCCCGAGATAATCGTCTCCATGCTCCAAATCCATTTTAAAGCCATTTTTAAGGCATTTCGCGCATACATGAAATGAACACATTTTTCTCCAAAACTATAACAGATGCAAGCTTGTCCTGTTTGGTGGAGATGATATTTAATAAAATAAGTAGAAATCCACTAAAATTTTTGTTTGGTTATCTTGCAATCCCGAGATAATCGTCTCCATGCTCCAAATCCATTTTAAAGCCATTTTTAAGGCATTTCGCGCATACATGAAATGAACACATTTTTCTCCAAAACTATAACAGATGCAAGCTTGTCCTGTTTGGTGGAGATGATATTTAATAAAATAAGTAGAAATCCACTAAAAGTTTTGTTTGGTTATATTGCAATCCCGAGATAATCGTCTCCATGCTCCAAATCCATTTTAAAGCCATTTTTAAGGCATTTCGCGCATACATGAAATGAACACATTTTTCTCCAAAACTATAACAGATGCAAGCTTGTCCTGTTTAGTGGAGATGATATTTAATAAAATAAGTAGAAATCCACTAAAAGTTTTGTTTGGTTATCTTGCAATCCCGAGATAATCGTCTCCATTCTCCAAATCCATTTTAAAGCCATTTTTAAGGCATTTCGCGCATACATGAAATGAACACATTTTTCTCCAAAACTATAACAGATGCAAGCTTGTCCTGTTTGGTGGAGATGATATTTAATAAAATAAGTAGAAATCCACTAAAAGTTTTGTTTGGTTATCTTGCAATCCCGAGATAATCGTCTCCATGCTCCAAATCCATTTTAAAGCCATTTTTAAGGCATTTCGCGCATACATGAAATGAACACATTTTTCTCCAAAACTATAACAGATGCAAGCTTCTCTTGTTTGGTGGAGATTATATTTAATAAAATAAGTAGAAATCCACTAAAAGTTTTGTTTGGTTATCTTGCAATCCCGAGATAATCGTCTCCATGCTCCAAATCCATTTTAAAGCCATTTTTAAGGCATTTCGCGCATACATGAAATGAACACATTTTTCTCCAAAACTATAACAGATGCAAGCTTGTCCTGTTTGGTGGAGATGATATTTAATAAAATAAGTAGAAATCCACTAAAAGTTTTGTTTGGTTATCTTGCAATCCCGAGATAATCGTCTCCATGCTCCAAATCCATTTTAAAGCCATTTTTAAGGCATTTCGCGCATACATGAAATGAACACATTTTTCTCCAAAACGAAAACAGATGCAAGCTTGTCCTGTTTGGTGGAGATGATATTTAATAAAATAAGTAGAAATCCACTAAAATTTTTGTTTGGTTATCTTGCAATCCCGAGATAATCGTCTCCATGCTCCAAATCCATTTTAAAGCCATTTTTAAGGCATTTCGCGCATACATGAAATGAACACATTTTTCTCCAAAACTATAACAGATGCAAGCTTGTCCTGTTTGGTGGAGATGATATTTAATAAAATAAGTAGAAATCCACTAAAAGTTTTGTTTGGTTATATTGCAATCCCGAGATAATCGTCTCCATGCTCCAAATCCATTTTAAAGCCATTTTTAAGGCATTTCGCGCATACATGAAATGAACACATTTTTCTCCAAAACTATAACAGATGCAAGCTTGTCCTGTTTGGTGGAGATGATATTTAATAAAATAAGTAGAAATCCACTAAAAGTTTTGTTTGGTTATCTTGCAATCCCGAGATAATCGTCTCCATGCTCCAAATCCATTTTAAAGCCATTTTTAAGGCATTTCGCGCATACATGAAATGAACACATTTTTCTCCAAAACTATAACAGATGCAAGCTTGTCCTGTTTGGTGGAGATGATATTTAATAAAATAAGTAGAAATCCACTAAAAGTTTTGTTTGGTTATCTTGCAATCCCGAGATAATCGTCTCCATGCTCCAAATCTATTTTAAAGCCATTTTTAAGGCATTTCGCGCATACATGAAATGAACACATTTTTCTCCAAAACTATAACAGATGCAAGCTTGTCTTGTTTGGTGGAGATGATATTTAATAAAATAAGTAGAAATCCACTAAAAGTTTTGTTTGGTTATCTTGCAATCCCGAGATAATCGTCTCCATGCTCCAAATCCATTTTAAAGCCATTTTTAAGGCATTTCGCGCATACATGAAATGAACACATTTTTCTCCAAAACTATAACAGATGCAAGCTTGTCCTGTTTGGTGGAGATGATATTTAATAAAATAAGTAGAAATCCACTAAAAGTTTTGTTTGGTTATCTTGCAATCCCGAGATAATCGTCTCCATGCTCCAAATCCATTTTAAAGCCATTTCAAAGGCATTTTGCGCATACATGAAATGAACACATTTTTCTCCAAAACTATAACACATGCAAGCTTGTCCTGTTTGGTGGAGATGATATTTAATAAAATAAGTAGAAATCCACTAAAAGTTTTGTTTGGTTATCTTGCAATCCCGAGATAATCGTCTCCATGCTCCAAATCCATTTTAAAGCCATTTTTAAGGCATTTCGCGCATACATGAAATGAACACATTTTTCTCCAAAACTATAACAGATGCAAGCTTGTCTTGTTTGGTGGAGATGATATTTAATAAAATAAGTAGAAATCCACTAAAAGTTTTGTTTGGTTATCTTGCAATCCCGAGATAATCGTCTCCATGCTCCAAATCCATTTTAAAGCCATTTTTAAGGCATTTCGCGCATACATGAAATGAACACATTTTTCTCCAAAACTATAACAGATGCAAGCTTGTCCTGTTTGGTGGAGATGATATTTAATAAAATAAGTAGAAATCCACTAAAATTTTTGTTTGGTTATCTTGCAATCCCGAGATAATCGTCTCCATGCTCCAAATCCATTTTAAAGCCATTTTTAAGGCATTTCGCGCATACATGAAATGAACACATTTTTCTCCAAAACTATAACAGATGCAAGCTTGTCCTGTTTGGTGGAGATGATATTTAATAAAATAAGTAGAAATCCACTAAAAGTTTTGTTTGGTTATATTGCAATCCCGAGATAATCGTCTCCATGCTCCAAATCCATTTTAAAGCCATTTTTAAGGCATTTCGCGTATACATGAAATGAACACATTTTTCTCCAAAACTATAACAGATGCAAGCTTGTCCTGTTTAGTGGAGATGATATTTAATAAAATAAGTAGAAATCCACTAAAAGTTTTGTTTGGTTATCTTGCAATCCCGAGATAATCGTCTCCATGCTCCAAATCCATTTTAAAGCCATTTTTAAGGCATTTCGCGCATACATGAAATGAACACATTTTTCTCCAAAACTATAACAGATGCAAGCTTGTCCTGTTTGGTGGAGATGATATTTAATAAAATAAGTAGAAATCCACTAAAAGTTTTGTTTGGTTATCTTGCAATCCCGAGATAATCGTCTCCATGCTCCAAATCCATTTTAAAGCCATTTTTAAGGCATTTCGCGCATACATGAAATGAACACATTTTTCTCCAAAACTATAACAGATGCAAGCTTCTCTTGTTTGGTGGAGATGATATTTAATAAAATAAGTAGAAATCCACTAAAAGTTTTGTTTGGTTATCTTGCAATCCCGAGATAATCGTCTCCATGCTCCAAATCCATTTTAAAGCCATTTTTAAGGCATTTCGCGCATACATGAAATGAACACATTTTTCTCCAAAACTATAACAGATGCAAGCTTGTCCTGTTTGGTGGAGATGATATTTAATAAAATAAGTAGAAATCCACTAAAAGTTTTGTTTGGTTATCTTGCAATCCCGAGATAATCGTCTCCATGCTCCAAATCCATTTTAAAGCCATTTTTAAGGCATTTCGCGCATACATGAAATGAACACATTTTTCTCCAAAACGAAAACAGATGCAAGCTTGTCCTGTTTGGTGGAGATGATATTTAATAAAATAAGTAGAAATCCACTAAAATTTTTGTTTGGTTATCTTGCAATCCCGAGATAATCGTCTCCATGCTCCAAATCCATTTTAAAGCCATTTTTAAGGCATTTCGCGCATACATGAAATGAACACATTTTTCTCCAAAACTATAACAGATGCAAGCTTGTCCTGTTTGGTGGAGATGATATTTAATAAAATAAGTAGAAATCCACTAAAAGTTTTGTTTGGTTATATTGCAATCCCGAGATAATCGTCTCCATGCTCCAAATCCATTTTAAAGCCATTTTTAAGGCATTTCGCGCATACATGAAATGAACACATTTTTCTCCAAAACTATAACAGATGCAAGCTTGTCCTGTTTGGTGGAGATGATATTTAATAAAATAAGTAGAAATCCACTAAAAGTTTTGTTTGGTTATCTTGCAATCCCGAGATAATCGTCTCCATGCTCCAAATCCATTTTAAAGCCATTTTTAAGGCATTTCGCGCATACATGAAATGAACACATTTTTCTCCAAAACTATAACAGATGCAAGCTTGTCTTGTTTGGTGGAGATGATATTTAATAAAATAAGTAGAAATCCACTAAAAGTTTTGTTTGGTTATCTTGCAATCCCGAGATAATCGTCTCCATGCTCCAAATCCATTTTAAAGCCATTTTTAAGGCATTTCGCGCATACATGAAATGAACACATTTTTCTCCAAAACTATAACACATGCAAGCTTGTCCTGTTTGGTGGAGATGATATTTAATAAAATAAGTAGAAATCCACTAAAAGTTTTGTTTGGTTATCTTGCAATCCCGAGATAATCGTCTCCATGCTCCAAATCCATTTTAAAGCCATTTTTAAGGCATTTCGCGCATACATGAAATGAACACATTTTTCTCCAAAACTATAACAGATGCAAGCTTGTCCTGTTTGGTGGAGATGATATTTAATAAAATAAGTAGAAATCCACTAAAAGTTTTGTTTGGTTATCTTGCAATCCCGAGATAATCGTCTCCATGCTCCAAATCCATTTTAAAGCCATTTCAAAGGCATTTTGCGCATACATGAAATGAACACATTTTTCTCCAAAACTATAACACATGCAAGCTTGTCCTGTTTGGTGGAGATGATATTTAATAAAATAAGTAGAAATCCACTAAAAGTTTTGTTTGGTTATCTTGCAATCCCGAGATAATCGTCTCCATGCTCCAAATCCATTTTAAAGCCATTTTTAAGGCATTTCGCGCATACATGAAATGAACACATTTTTCTCCAAAACTATAACAGATGCAAGCTTGTCTTGTTTGGTGGAGATGATATTTAATAAAATAAGTAGAAATCCACTAAAAGTTTTGTTTGGTTATCTTTCAATCCCGAGATAATCGTCTCCATGCTCCAAATCCATTTTAAAGCCATTTTTAAGGCATTTCGCGCATACATGAAATGAACACATTTTTCTCCAAAACTATAACAGATGCAAGCTTGTCCTGTTTGGTGGAGATGATATTTAATAAAATAAGTAGAAATCCACTAAAATTTTTGTTTGGTTATCTTGCAATCCCGAGATAATCGTCTCCATGCTCCAAATCCATTTTAAAGCCATTTTTAAGGCATTTCGCGCATACATGAAATGAACACATTTTTCTCCAAAACTATAACAGATGCAAGCTTGTCCTGTTTGGTGGAGATGATATTTAATAAAATAAGTAGAAATCCACTAAAAGTTTTGTTTGGTTATCTTGCAATCCCGAGATAATCGTCTCCATGCTCCAAATCCATTTTAAAGCCATTTTTAAGGCATTTCGCGCATACATGAAATGAACACATTTTTCTCCAAAACTATAACAGATGCAAGCTTGTTCTGTTTGGTGGAGATGATATTTAATAAAATAAGTAGAAATCCACTAAAAGTTTTGTTTGGTTATCTTGCAATCTCGAGATAATCGTCTCCATGCTCCAAATCCATTTTAAAGCCATTTTTAAGGCATTTCGCGCATACATGAAATGAACACATTTTTCTCCAAAACTATAACAGATGCAAGCTTGTCCTGTTTGGTGGAGATGATATTTAATAAAATAAGTAGAAATCCACTAAAAGTTTTGTTTGGTTATCTTGCAATCCCGAGATAATCGTCTCCATGCTCCAAATCCATTTTAAAGCCATTTTTAAGGCATTTCGCGCATACATGAAATGAACACATTTTTCTCCAAAACTATAACAGATGCAAGCTTGTCCTGTTTGGTGGAGATAATATTTAATAAAATAAGTAGAAATCTACTAAAAGTTTCGTTTGTTTATATTGCCATCCTAAGATAATCGTCTCCATGCTCCAAATCCATTTTAAAGCCATTTCAAAGGCATTTTGCGCATACATGAAATGAACACATTTTTCTCCAAAACTATAACAGATGCAAGCTTGTCCTGTTTGGTGGAGATGATATTTAATAAAATAAGTAGAAATCCACTAAAAGTTTTGTTTGGTTATCTTGCAATCCCGAGATAATCGTCTCCATGCTCCAAATCCATTTTAAAGCCATTTTTAAGGCATTTCGCGCATACATGAAATGAACACATTTTTCTCCAAAACTATAACAGATGCAAGCTTGTCCTGTTTGGTGGAGATGATATTTAATAAAATAAGTAGAAATCCACTAAAAGTTTTGTTTGGTTATCTTGCAATCCCGAGATAATCGTCTCCATGCTCCAAATCCATTTTAAAGCCATTTTTAAGGCATTTCGCGCATACATGAAATGAACACATTTTTCTCCAAAACTATAACAGATGCAAGCTTGTCCTGTTTGGTGGAGATGATATTTAATAAAATAAGTAGAAATCCACTAAAAGTTTTGTTTGGTTATCTTGCAATCCCGAGATAATCGTCTCCATGCTCCAAATCAATTTTAAAGCCATTTTTAAGGCATTTCGCGCATACATGAAATGAACACATTTTTCTCCAAAACTATAACAGATGCAAGCTTGTCCTGTTTGGTGGAGATGATATTTAATAAAATAAGTAGAAATCCACTAAAAGTTTTGTTTGGTTATCTTGCAATCCCGAGATAATCGTCTCCACGCTCCAAATCCATTTTAAAGCCATTTTTAAGGCATTTCGCGCATACATGAAATGAACACATTTTTCTCCAAAACTATAACAGATGCAAGCTTGTCCTGTTTGGTGGAGATGATATTTAATAAAATAAGTAGAAATCCACTAAAAGTTTTGTTTGGTTATCTTGCAATCCCGAGATAATCGTCTCCATGCTCCTAATCCATTTTAAAGCCATTTTTAAGGCATTTCGCGCATACATGAAATGAACACATTTTTCTCCAAAACTATAACACATCCAAGCTTGTCCTGTTTGGTGGAGATGATATTTAATAAAATAAGTAGAAATCCACTAAAAGTTTTGTTTGGTTATCTTGCAATCCCGAGATAATCGTCTCCATGCTCCAAATCCATTTTAAAGCCATTTTTAAGGCATTTCGCGCATACATGAAATGAACACATTTTTCTCCAAAACTATAACAGATGCAAGCTTGTCCTGTTTGGTGGAGATGATATTTAATAAAATAAGTAGAAATCCACTAAAAGTTTTGTTTGGTTATCTTGCAATCCCGAGATAATCGTCTCCATGCTCCAAATCCATTTTAAAGCCATTTTAAGGCATTTCGCGCATACATGAAATGAACACATTTTTCTCCAAAACTATAACAGATGCAAGCTTGTCCTGTTTGGTGGAGATGATATTTAATAAAATAAGTAGAAATCCACTAAAAGTTTTGTTTGGTTATCTTGCAATCCCGAGATAATCGTCTCCATGCTCCAAATCCATTTTAAAGCCATTTTTAAGGCATTTCGCGCATACATGAAATGAACACATTTTTCTCCAAAACTATAACAGATGCAAGCTTGTCCTGTTTGGTGGAGATGATATTTAATAAAATAAGTAGAAATCCACTAAAAGTTTTGTTTGGTTATATTGCAATCCCGAGATAATCGTCTCCATGCTCCAAATCCATTTTAAAGCCATTTTTAAGGCATTTCGCGCATACATGAAATGAACACATTTTTCTCCAAAACTATAATAGATGCAAGCTTGTCCTGTTTGGTGGAAATGATATTTAATAAAATAAGTAGAAATACACTAAAAGTTTTGTTTGGTTATCTTGCAATCCCGAGATAATCGTCTCCATGCTCCAAATCCATTTTAAAGCCATTTTTAAGGCATTTCGCGCATACATGAAATGAACACATTTTTCTCCAAAACTATAACAGATGCAAGCTTGTCCTGTTTGGTGGAGATGATATTTAATAAAATAAGTAGAAATCCACTAAAAGTTTTGTTTGGTTATCTTGCAATCCCGAGATAATCGTCTCCATGCTCCAAATCCATTTTAAAGCCATTTCAAAGGCATTTTGCGCATACATGAAATGAACACATTTTTCTCCAAAACTATAACACATGCAAGCTTGTCCTGTTTGGTGGAGATGATATTTAATAAAATAAGTAGAAATCCACTAAAAGTTTTGTTTGGTTATCTTGCAATCCCGAGATAATCTTCTCCATGCTCCAAATCCATTTTAAAGCCATTTTTAAGGCATTTCGCGCATACATGAAATGAACACATTTTTCTCCAAAACTATAACAGATGCAAGCTTGTCTTGTTTGGTGGAGATGATATTTAATAAAATAAGTAGAAATCCACTAAAAGTTTTGTTTGGTTATCTTGCAATCCCGAGATAATCGTCTCCATGCTCCAAATCCATTTTAAAGCCATTTTTAAGGCATTTCGCGCATACATGAAATGAACACATTTTTCTCCAAAACTATAACAGATGCAAGCTTGTCCTGTTTGGTGGAGATGATATTTAATAAAATAAGTAGAAATCCACTAAAAGTTTTGTTTGGTTATCTTGCAATCCCGAGATAATCGTCTCCATGCTCCAAATCCATTTTAAAGCCATTTTTAAGGCATTTCGCGCATACATGAAATGAACACATTTTTCTCCAAAACTATAACAGATGCAAGCTTGTCCTGTTTGGTGGAGATGATATTTAATAAAATAAGTAGAAATCCACTAAAAGTTTTGTTTGGTTATCTTGCAATCTCGAGATAATCGTCTCCATGCTCCAAATCCATTTTAAAGCCATTTTTAAGGCATTTCGCGCATACATGAAATGAACACATTTTTCTCCAAAACTATAACAGATGCAAGCTTGTCCTGTTTGGTGGAGATAATATTTAATAAAATAAGTAGAAATCCACTAAAAGTTTTGTTTGGTTATCTTGCAATCCCGAGATAATCGTCTCCATGCTCCAAATCCATTTTAAAGCCATTTTTAAGGCATTTCGCGCATACATGAAATGAACACATTTTTCTCCAAAACTATAACAGATGCAAGCTTGTCCTGTTTGGTGGAGATAATATTTAATAAAATAAGTAGAAATCTACTAAAAGTTTCGTTTGTTTATATTGCCATCCTAAGATAATCGTCTCCATGCTCCAAATCCATTTTAAAGCCATTTCAAAGGCATTTTGCGCATACATGAAATGAACACATTTTTCTCCAAAACTATAACAGATGCAAGCTTGTCCTGTTTGGTGGAGATGATATTTAATAAAATAAGTAGAAATCCACTAAAAGTTTTGTTTGGTTATCTTGCAATCCCGAGATAATCGTCTCCATGCTCCAAATCCATTTTAAAGCCATTTTTAAGGCATTTCGCGCATACATGAAATGAACACATTTTTCTCCAAAACTATAACAGATGCAAGCTTGTCCTGTTTGGTGGAGATGATATTTAATAAAATAAGTAGAAATCCACTAAAAGTTTTGTTTGGTTATCTTGCAATCCCGAGATAATCGTCTCCATGCTCCAAATCCATTTTAAAGCCATTTTTAAGGCATTTCGCGCATACATGAAATGAACACATTTTTCTCCAAAACTATAACAGATGCAAGCTTGTCCTGTTTGGTGGAGATGATATTTAATAAAATAAGTAGAAATCCACTAAAAGTTTTGTTTGGTTATCTTGCAATCCCGAGATAATCGTCTCCATGCTCCAAATCAATTTTAAAGCCATTTTTAAGGCATTTCGCGCATACATGAAATGAACACATTTTTCTCCAAAACTATAACAGATGCAAGCTTGTCCTGTTTGGTGGAGATGATATTTAATAAAATAAGTAGAAATCCACTAAAAGTTTTGTTTGGTTATCTTGCAATCCCGAGATAATCGTCTCCACGCTCCAAATCCATTTTAAAGCCATTTTTAAGGCATTTCGCGCATACATGAAATGAACACATTTTTCTCCAAAACTATAACAGATGCAAGCTTGTCCTGTTTGGTGGAGATGATATTTAATAAAATAAGTAGAAATCCACTAAAAGTTTTGTTTGGTTATCTTGCAATCCCGAGATAATCGTCTCCATGCTCCTAATCCATTTTAAAGCCATTTTTAAGGCATTTCGCGCATACATGAAATGAACACATTTTTCTCCAAAACTATAACACATCCAAGCTTGTCCTGTTTGGTGGAGATGATATTTAATAAAATAAGTAGAAATCCACTAAAAGTTTTGTTTGGTTATCTTGCAATCCCGAGATAATCGTCTCCATGCTCCAAATCCATTTTAAAGCCATTTTTAAGGCATTTCGCGCATACATGAAATGAACACATTTTTCTCCAAAACTATAACAGATG
Source organism: Anomaloglossus baeobatrachus (assembly GCF_048569485.1). Lineage (NCBI taxonomy): Eukaryota > Metazoa > Chordata > Amphibia > Anura > Aromobatidae > Anomaloglossus > Anomaloglossus baeobatrachus. Next base: position 17,148 of record NW_027442972.1, on the reverse strand, counting down.
CAAGCTTGTCCTGTTTGGTGGAGATGATATTTAATAAAATAAGTAGAAATCCACTAAAAGTTTTGTTTGGTTATCTTGCAATCCCGAGATAATCGTCTCCATGCTCCAAATCCATTTTAAAGCCATTTTTAAGGCATTTCGCGCATACATGAAATGAACACATTTTTCTCCAAAACTATAACAGATGCAAGCTTGTCCTGTTTGGTGGAGATGATATTTAATAAAATAAGTAGAAATCCACTAAAAGTTTTGTTTGGTTATCTTGCAATCCCGAGATAATCGTCTCCATGCTCCAAATCCATTTTAAAGCCATTTTTAAGGCATTTCGCGCATACATGAAATGAACACATTTTTCTCCAAAACTATAACAGATGCAAGCTTGTCCTGTTTGGTGGAGATGATATTTAATAAAATAAGTAGAAATCCACTAAAAGTTTTGTTTGGTTATATTGCAATCCCGAGATAATCGTCTCCATGCTCCAAATCCATTTTAAAGCCATTTTTAAGGCATTTCGCGCATACATGAAATGAACACATTTTTCTCCAAAACTATAATAGATGCAAGCTTGTCCTGTTTGGTGGAAATGATATTTAATAAAATAAGTAGAAATACACTAAAAGTTTTGTTTGGTTATCTTGCAATCCCGAGATAATCGTCTCCATGCTCCAAATCCATTTTAAAGCCATTTTTAAGGCATTTCGCGCATACATGAAATGAACACATTTTTCTCCAAAACTATAACAGATGCAAGCTTGTCCTGTTTGGTGGAGATGATATTTAATAAAATAAGTAGAAATCCACTAAAAGTTTTGTTTGGTTATCTTGCAATCCCGAGATAATCGTCTCCATGCTCCAAATCCATTTTAAAGCCATTTCAAAGGCATTTTGCGCATACATGAAATGAACACATTTTTCTCCAAAACTATAACACATGCAAGCTTGTCCTGTTTGGTGGAGATGATATTTAATAAAATAAGTAGAAATCCACTAAAAGTTTTGTTTGGTTATCTTGCAATCCCGAGATAATCTTCTCCATGCTCCAAATCCATTTTAAAGCCATTTTTAAGGCATTTCGCGCATACATGAAATGAACACATTTTTCTCCAAAACTATAACAGATGCAAGCTTGTCTTGTTTGGTGGAGATGATATTTAATAAAATAAGTAGAAATCCACTAAAAGTTTTGTTTGGTTATCTTGCAATCCCGAGATAATCGTCTCCATGCTCCAAATCCATTTTAAAGCCATTTTTAAGGCATTTCGCGCATACATGAAATGAACACATTTTTCTCCAAAACTATAACAGATGCAAGCTTGTCCTGTTTGGTGGAGATGATATTTAATAAAATAAGTAGAAATCCACTAAAATTTTTGTTTGGTTATCTTGCAATCCCGAGATAATCGTCTCCATGCTCCAAATCCATTTTAAAGCCATTTTTAAGGCATTTCGCGCATACATGAAATGAACACATTTTTCTCCAAAACTATAACAGATGCAAGCTTGTCCTGTTTGGTGGAGATGATATTTAATAAAATAAGTAGAAATCCACTAAAAGTTTTGTTTGGTTATCTTGCAATCCCGAGATAATCGTCTCCATGCTCCAAATCCATTTTAAAGCCATTTTTAAGGCATTTCGCGCATACATGAAATGAACACATTTTTCTCCAAAACTATAACAGATGCAAGCTTGTCCTGTTTGGTGGAGATGATATTTAATAAAATAAGTAGAAATCCACTAAAAGTTTTGTTTGGTTATCTTGCAATCTCGAGATAATCGTCTCCATGCTCCAAATCCATTTTAAAGCCATTTTTAAGGCATTTCGCGCATACATGAAATGAACACATTTTTCTCCAAAACTATAACAGATGCAAGCTTGTCCTGTTTGGTGGAGATAATATTTAATAAAATAAGTAGAAATCCACTAAAAGTTTTGTTTGGTTATCTTGCAATCCCGAGATAATCGTCTCCATGCTCCAAATCCATTTTAAAGCCATTTTTAAGGCATTTCGCGCATACATGAAATGAACACATTTTTCTCCAAAACTATAACAGATGCAAGCTTGTCCTGTTTGGTGGAGATAATATTTAATAAAATAAGTAGAAATCTACTAAAAGTTTCGTTTGTTTATATTGCCATCCTAAGATAATCGTCTCCATGCTCCAAATCCATTTTAAAGCCATTTCAAAGGCATTTTGCGCATACATGAAATGAACACATTTTTCTCCAAAACTATAACAGATGCAAGCTTGTCCTGTTTGGTGGAGATGATATTTAATAAAATAAGTAGAAATCCACTAAAAGTTTTGTTTGGTTATCTTGCAATCCCGAGATAATCGTCTCCATGCTCCAAATCCATTTTAAAGCCATTTTTAAGGCATTTCGCGCATACATGAAATGAACACATTTTTCTCCAAAACTATAACAGATGCAAGCTTGTCCTGTTTGGTGGAGATGATATTTAATAAAATAAGTAGAAATCCACTAAAAGTTTTGTTTGGTTATCTTGCAATCCCGAGATAATCGTCTCCATGCTCCAAATCCATTTTAAAGCCATTTTTAAGGCATTTCGCGCATACATGAAATGAACACATTTTTCTCCAAAACTATAACAGATGCAAGCTTGTCCTGTTTGGTGGAGATGATATTTAATAAAATAAGTAGAAATCCACTAAAAGTTTTGTTTGGTTATCTTGCAATCCCGAGATAATCGTCTCCATGCTCCAAATCCATTTTAAAGCCATTTTTAAGGCATTTCGCGCATACATGAAATGAACACATTTTTCTCCAAAACTATAACAGATGCAAGCTTGTCCTGTTTGGTGGAGATGATATTTAATAAAATAAGTAGAAATCCACTAAAAGTTTTGTTTGGTTATATTGCAATCCCGAGATAATCGTCTCCATGCTCCAAATCCATTTTAATGCCATTTTTAAGGCATTTCGCGCATACATGAAATGAACACATTTTTCTCCAAAACTATAATAGATGCAAGCTTGTCCTGTTTGGTGGAGATGATATTTAATAAAATAAGTAGAAATACACTAAAAGTTTTGTTTGGTTATCTTGCAATCCCGAGATAATCGTCTCCATGCTCCAAATCCATTTTAAAGCCATTTTTAAGGCATTTCGCGCATACATGAAATGAACACATTTTTCTCCAAAACTATAACAGATGCAAGCTTGTCCTGTTTGGTGGAGATGATATTTAATAAAATAAGTAGAAATCCACTAAAAGTTTTGTTTGGTTATCTTGCAATCCCGAGATAATCGTCTCCATGCTCCAAATCCATTTTAAAGCCATTTCAAAGGCATTTTGCGCATACATGAAATGAACACATTTTTCTCCAAAACTATAACACATGCAAGCTTGTCCTGTTTGGTGGAGATGATATTTAATAAAATAAGTAGAAATCCACTAAAAGTTTTGTTTGGTTATCTTGCAATCCCGAGATAATCGTCTCCATGCTCCAAATCCATTTTAAAGCCATTTTTAAGGCATTTCGCGCATACATGAAATGAACACATTTTTCTCCAAAACTATAACAGATGCAAGCTTGTCTTGTTTGGTGGAGATGATATTTAATAAAATAAGTAGAAATCCACTAAAAGTTTTGTTTGGTTATCTTGCAATCCCGAGATAATCGTCTCCATGCTCCAAATCCATTTTAAAGCCATTTTTAAGGCATTTCGCGCATACATGAAATGAACACATTTTTCTCCAAAACTATAACAGATGCAAGCTTGTCCTGTTTGGTGGAGATGATATTTAATAAAATAAGTAGAAATCCACTAAAATTTTTGTTTGGTTATCTTGCAATCCCGAGATAATCGTCTCCATGCTCCAAATCCATTTTAAAGCCATTTTTAAGGCATTTCGCGCATACATGAAATGAACACATTTTTCTCCAAAACTATAACAGATGCAAGCTTGTCCTGTTTGGTGGAGATGATATTTAATAAAATAAGTAGAAATCCACTAAAAGTTTTGTTTGGTTATATTGCAATCCCGAGATAATCGTCTCCATGCTCCAAATCCATTTTAAAGCCATTTTTAAGGCATTTCGCGTATACATGAAATGAACACATTTTTCTCCAAAACTATAACAGATGCAAGCTTGTCCTGTTTAGTGGAGATGATATTTAATAAAATAAGTAGAAATCCACTAAAAGTTTTGTTTGGTTATCTTGCAATCCCGAGATAATCGTCTCCATGCTCCAAATCCATTTTAAAGCCATTTTTAAGGCATTTCGCGCATACATGAAATGAACACATTTTTCTCCAAAACTATAACAGATGCAAGCTTGTCCTGTTTGGTGGAGATGATATTTAATAAAATAAGTAGAAATCCACTAAAAGTTTTGTTTGGTTATCTTGCAATCCCGAGATAATCGTCTCCATGCTCCAAATCCATTTTAAAGCCATTTTTAAGGCATTTCGCGCATACATGAAATGAACACATTTTTCTCCAAAACTATAACAGATGCAAGCTTCTCTTGTTTGGTGGAGATGATATTTAATAAAATAAGTAGAAATCCACTAAAAGTTTTGTTTGGTTATCTTGCAATCCCGAGATAATCGTCTCCATGCTCCAAATCCATTTTAAAGCCATTTTTAAGGCATTTCGCGCATACATGAAATGAACACATTTTTCTCCAAAACTATAACAGATGCAAGCTTGTCCTGTTTGGTGGAGATGATATTTAATAAAATAAGTAGAAATCCACTAAAAGTTTTGTTTGGTTATCTTGCAATCCCGAGATAATCGTCTCCATGCTCCAAATCCATTTTAAAGCCATTTTTAAGGCATTTCGCGCATACATGAAATGAACACATTTTTCTCCAAAACGAAAACAGATGCAAGCTTGTCCTGTTTGGTGGAGATGATATTTAATAAAATAAGTAGAAATCCACTAAAATTTTTGTTTGGTTATCTTGCAATCCCGAGATAATCGTCTCCATGCTCCAAATCCATTTTAAAGCCATTTTTAAGGCATTTCGCGCATACATGAAATGAACACATTTTTCTCCAAAACTATAACAGATGCAAGCTTGTCCTGTTTGGTGGAGATGATATTTAATAAAATAAGTAGAAATCCACTAAAAGTTTTGTTTGGTTATATTGCAATCCCGAGATAATCGTCTCCATGCTCCAAATCCATTTTAAAGCCATTTTTAAGGCATTTCGCGCATACATGAAATGAACACATTTTTCTCCAAAACTATAACAGATGCAAGCTTGTCCTGTTTGGTGGAGATGATATTTAATAAAATAAGTAGAAATCCACTAAAAGTTTTGTTTGGTTATCTTGCAATCCCGAGATAATCGTCTCCATGCTCCAAATCCATTTTAAAGCCATTTTTAAGGCATTTCGCGCATACATGAAATGAACACATTTTTCTCCAAAACTATAACAGATGCAAGCTTGTCTTGTTTGGTGGAGATGATATTTAATAAAATAAGTAGAAATCCACTAAAAGTTTTGTTTGGTTATCTTGCAATCCCGAGATAATCGTCTCCATGCTCCAAATCCATTTTAAAGCCATTTTTAAGGCATTTCGCGCATACATGAAATGAACACATTTTTCTCCAAAACTATAACACATGCAAGCTTGTCCTGTTTGGTGGAGATGATATTTAATAAAATAAGTAGAAATCCACTAAAAGTTTTGTTTGGTTATCTTGCAATCCCGAGATAATCGTCTCCATGCTCCAAATCCATTTTAAAGCCATTTTTAAGGCATTTCGCGCATACATGAAATGAACACATTTTTCTCCAAAACTATAACAGATGCAAGCTTGTCCTGTTTGGTGGAGATGATATTTAATAAAATAAGTAGAAATCCACTAAAAGTTTTGTTTGGTTATCTTGCAATCCCGAGATAATCGTCTCCATGCTCCAAATCCATTTTAAAGCCATTTCAAAGGCATTTTGCGCATACATGAAATGAACACATTTTTCTCCAAAACTATAACACATGCAAGCTTGTCCTGTTTGGTGGAGATGATATTTAATAAAATAAGTAGAAATCCACTAAAAGTTTTGTTTGGTTATCTTGCAATCCCGAGATAATCGTCTCCATGCTCCAAATCCATTTTAAAGCCATTTTTAAGGCATTTCGCGCATACATGAAATGAACACATTTTTCTCCAAAACTATAACAGATGCAAGCTTGTCTTGTTTGGTGGAGATGATATTTAATAAAATAAGTAGAAATCCACTAAAAGTTTTGTTTGGTTATCTTTCAATCCCGAGATAATCGTCTCCATGCTCCAAATCCATTTTAAAGCCATTTTTAAGGCATTTCGCGCATACATGAAATGAACACATTTTTCTCCAAAACTATAACAGATGCAAGCTTGTCCTGTTTGGTGGAGATGATATTTAATAAAATAAGTAGAAATCCACTAAAATTTTTGTTTGGTTATCTTGCAATCCCGAGATAATCGTCTCCATGCTCCAAATCCATTTTAAAGCCATTTTTAAGGCATTTCGCGCATACATGAAATGAACACATTTTTCTCCAAAACTATAACAGATGCAAGCTTGTCCTGTTTGGTGGAGATGATATTTAATAAAATAAGTAGAAATCCACTAAAAGTTTTGTTTGGTTATCTTGCAATCCCGAGATAATCGTCTCCATGCTCCAAATCCATTTTAAAGCCATTTTTAAGGCATTTCGCGCATACATGAAATGAACACATTTTTCTCCAAAACTATAACAGATGCAAGCTTGTTCTGTTTGGTGGAGATGATATTTAATAAAATAAGTAGAAATCCACTAAAAGTTTTGTTTGGTTATCTTGCAATCTCGAGATAATCGTCTCCATGCTCCAAATCCATTTTAAAGCCATTTTTAAGGCATTTCGCGCATACATGAAATGAACACATTTTTCTCCAAAACTATAACAGATGCAAGCTTGTCCTGTTTGGTGGAGATGATATTTAATAAAATAAGTAGAAATCCACTAAAAGTTTTGTTTGGTTATCTTGCAATCCCGAGATAATCGTCTCCATGCTCCAAATCCATTTTAAAGCCATTTTTAAGGCATTTCGCGCATACATGAAATGAACACATTTTTCTCCAAAACTATAACAGATGCAAGCTTGTCCTGTTTGGTGGAGATAATATTTAATAAAATAAGTAGAAATCTACTAAAAGTTTCGTTTGTTTATATTGCCATCCTAAGATAATCGTCTCCATGCTCCAAATCCATTTTAAAGCCATTTCAAAGGCATTTTGCGCATACATGAAATGAACACATTTTTCTCCAAAACTATAACAGATGCAAGCTTGTCCTGTTTGGTGGAGATGATATTTAATAAAATAAGTAGAAATCCACTAAAAGTTTTGTTTGGTTATCTTGCAATCCCGAGATAATCGTCTCCATGCTCCAAATCCATTTTAAAGCCATTTTTAAGGCATTTCGCGCATACATGAAATGAACACATTTTTCTCCAAAACTATAACAGATGCAAGCTTGTCCTGTTTGGTGGAGATGATATTTAATAAAATAAGTAGAAATCCACTAAAAGTTTTGTTTGGTTATCTTGCAATCCCGAGATAATCGTCTCCATGCTCCAAATCCATTTTAAAGCCATTTTTAAGGCATTTCGCGCATACATGAAATGAACACATTTTTCTCCAAAACTATAACAGATGCAAGCTTGTCCTGTTTGGTGGAGATGATATTTAATAAAATAAGTAGAAATCCACTAAAAGTTTTGTTTGGTTATCTTGCAATCCCGAGATAATCGTCTCCATGCTCCAAATCAATTTTAAAGCCATTTTTAAGGCATTTCGCGCATACATAAAATGAACACATTTTTCTCCAAAACTATAACAGATGCAAGCTTGTCCTGTTTGGTGGAGATGATATTTAATAAAATAAGTAGAAATCCACTAAAAGTTTTGTTTGGTTATCTTGCAATCCCGAGATAATCGTCTCCACGCTCCAAATCCATTTTAAAGCCATTTTTAAGGCATTTCGCGCATACATGAAATGAACACATTTTTCTCCAAAACTATAACAGATGCAAGCTTGTCCTGTTTGGTGGAGATGATATTTAATAAAATAAGTAGAAATCCACTAAAAGTTTTGTTTGGTTATCTTGCAATCCCGAGATAATCGTCTCCATGCTCCTAATCCATTTTAAAGCCATTTTTAAGGCATTTCGCGCATACATGAAATGAACACATTTTTCTCCAAAACTATAACACATCCAAGCTTGTCCTGTTTGGTGGAGATGATATTTAATAAAATAAGTAGAAATCCACTAAAAGTTTTGTTTGGTTATCTTGCAATCCCGAGATAATCGTCTCCATGCTCCAAATCCATTTTAAAGCCATTTTTAAGGCATTTCGCGCATACATGAAATGAACACATTTTTCTCCAAAACTATAACAGATGCAAGCTTGTCCTGTTTGGTGGAGATGATATTTAATAAAATAAGTAGAAATCCACTAAAAGTTTTGTTTGGTTATCTTGCAATCCCGAGATAATCGTCTCCATGCTCCAAATCCATTTTAAAGCCATTTTTAAGGCATTTCGCGCATACATGAAATGAACACATTTTTCTCCAAAACTATAACAGATGCAAGCTTGTCCTGTTTGGTGGAGATGATATTTAATAAAATAAGTAGAAATCCACTAAAAGTTTTGTTTGGTTATCTTGCAATCCCGAGATAATCGTCTCCATGCTCCAAATCCATTTTAAAGCCATTTTTAAGGCATTTCGCGCATACATGAAATGAACACATTTTTCTCCAAAACTATAACAGATGCAAGCTTGTCCTGTTTGGTGGAGATGATATTTAATAAAATAAGTAGAAATCCACTAAAAGTTTTGTTTGGTTATATTGCAATCCCGAGATAATCGTCTCCATGCTCCAAATCCATTTTAAAGCCATTTTTAAGGCATTTCGCGCATACATGAAATGAACACATTTTTCTCCAAAACTATAATAGATGCAAGCTTGTCCTGTTTGGTGGAAATGATATTTAATAAAATAAGTAGAAATACACTAAAAGTTTTGTTTGGTTATCTTGCAATCCCGAGATAATCGTCTCCATGCTCCAAATCCATTTTAAAGCCATTTTTAAGGCATTTCGCGCATACATGAAATGAACACATTTTTCTCCAAAACTATAACAGATGCAAGCTTGTCCTGTTTGGTGGAGATGATATTTAATAAAATAAGTAGAAATCCACTAAAATTTTTGTTTGGTTATCTTGCAATCCCGAGATAATCGTCTCCATGCTCCAAATCCATTTTAAAGCCATTTTTAAGGCATTTCGCGCATACATGAAATGAACACATTTTTCTCCAAAACTATAACAGATGCAAGCTTGTCCTGTTTGGTGGAGATGATATTTAATAAAATAAGTAGAAATCCACTAAAAGTTTTGTTTGGTTATCTTGCAATCCCGAGATAATCGTCTCCATGCTCCAAATCCATTTTAAAGCCATTTTTAAGGCATTTCGCGCATACATGAAATGAACACATTTTTCTCCAAAACTATAACAGATGCAAGCTTGTCCTGTTTGGTGGAGATGATATTTAATAAAATAAGTAGAAATCCACTAAAAGTTTTGTTTGGTTATCTTGCAATCTCGAGATAATCGTCTCCATGCTCCAAATCCATTTTAAAGCCATTTTTAAGGCATTTCGCGCATACATGAAATGAACACATTTTTCTCCAAAACTATAACAGATGCAAGCTTGTCCTGTTTGGTGGAGATGATATTTAATAAAATAAGTAGAAATCCACTAAAAGTTTTGTTTGGTTATCTTGCAATCCCGAGATAATCGTCTCCATGCTCCAAATCCATTTTAAAGCCATTTTTAAGGCATTTCGCGCATACATGAAATGAACACATTTTTCTCCAAAACTATAACAGATGCAAGCTTGTCCTGTTTGGTGGAGATAATATTTAATAAAATAAGTAGAAATCTACTAAAAGTTTCGTTTGTTTATATTGCCATCCTAAGATAATCGTCTCCATGCTCCAAATCCATTTTAAAGCCATTTCAAAGGCATTTTGCGCATACATGAAATGAACACATTTTTCTCCAAAACTATAACAGATGCAAGCTTGTCCTGTTTGGTGGAGATGATATTTAATAAAATAAGTAGAAATCCACTAAAAGTTTTGTTTGGTTATCTTGCAATCCCGAGATAATCGTCTCCATGCTCCAAATCCATTTTAAAGCCATTTTTAAGGCATTTCGCGCATACATGAAATGAACACATTTTTCTCCAAAACTATAACAGATGCAAGCTTGTCCTGTTTGGTGGAGATGATATTTAATAAAATAAGTAGAAATCCACTAAAAGTTTTGTTTGGTTATCTTGCAATCCCGAGATAATCGTCTCCATGCTCCAAATCCATTTTAAAGCCATTTTTAAGGCATTTCGCGCATACATGAAATGAACACATTTTTCTCCAAAACTATAACAGATGCAAGCTTGTCCTGTTTGGTGGAGATGATATTTAATAAAATAAGTAGAAATCCACTAAAAGTTTTGTTTGGTTATCTTGCAATCCCGAGATAATCGTCTCCATGCTCCAAATCCATTTTAAAGCCATTTTTAAGGCATTTCGCGCATACATGAAATGAACACATTTTTCTCCAAAACTATAACAGATGCAAGCTTGTCCTGTTTGGTGGAGATGATATTTAATAAAATAAGTAGAAATCCACTAAAAGTTTTGTTTGGTTATCTTGCAATCCCGAGATAATCGTCTCCATGCTCCAAATCCATTTTAAAGCCATTTTTAAGGCATTTCGCGCATACATGAAATGAACACATTTTTCTCCAAAACTATAACAGATGCAAGCTTGTCCTGTTTGGTGGAGATGATATTTAATAAAATAAGTAGAAATCCACTAAAAGTTTTGTTTGGTTATCTTGCAATCCCGAGATAATCGTCTCCATGCTCCAAATCCATTTTAAAGCCATTTTTAAGGCATTTCGCGCATACATGAAATGAACACATTTTTCTCCAAAACTATAACAGATGCAAGCTTGTCCTGTTTGGTGGAGATGATATTTAATAAAATAAGTAGAAATCCACTAAAAGTTTTGTTTGGTTATATTGCAATCCCGAGATAATCGTCTCCATGCTCCAAATCCATTTTAAAGCCATTTTTAAGGCATTTCGCGCATACATGAAATGAACACATTTTTCTCCAAAACTATAATAGATGCAAGCTTGTCCTGTTTGGTGGAGATGATATTTAATAAAATAAGTAGAAATACACTAAAAGTTTTGTTTGGTTATCTTGCAATCCCGAGATAATCGTCTCCATGCTCCAAATCCATTTTAAAGCCATTTTTAAGGCATTTCGCGCATACATGAAATGAACACATTTTTCTCCAAAACTATAACAGATGCAAGCTTGTCCTGTTTGGTGGAGATGATATTTAATAAAATAAGTAGAAATCCACTAAAAGTTTTGTTTGGTTATCTTGCAATCCCGAGATAATCGTCTCCATGCTCCAAATCCATTTTAAAGCCATTTCAAAGGCATTTTGCGCATACATGAAATGAACACATTTTTCTCCAAAACTATAACACATGCAAGCTTGTCCTGTTTGGTGGAGATGATATTTAATAAAATAAGTAGAAATCCACTAAAAGTTTTGTTTGGTTATCTTGCAATCCCGAGATAATCGTCTCCATGCTCCAAATCCATTTTAAAGCCATTTTTAAGGCATTTCGCGCATACATGAAATGAACACATTTTTCTCCAAAACTATAACAGATGCAAGCTTGTCTTGTTTGGTGGAGATGATATTTAATAAAATAAGTAGAAATCCACTAAAAGTTTTGTTTGGTTATCTTGCAATCCCGAGATAATCGTCTCCATGCTCCAAATCCATTTTAAAGCCATTTTTAAGGCATTTCGCGCATACATGAAATGAACACATTTTTCTCCAAAACTATAACAGATGCAAGCTTGTCCTGTTTGGTGGAGATGATATTTAATAAAATAAGTAGAAATCCACTAAAAGTTTTGTTTGGTTATCTTGCAATCCCGAGATAATCGTCTCCATGCTCCAAATCCATTTTAAAGCCATTTTTAAGGCATTTCGCGCATACATGAAATGAACACATTTTTCTCCAAAACTATAACAGATGCAAGCTTGTCTTGTTTGGTGGAGATGATATTTAATAAAATAAGTAGAAATCCACTAAAAGTTTTGTTTGGTTATCTTGCAATCCCGAGATAATCGTCTCCATGCTCCAAATCCATTTTAAAGCCATTTTTAAGGCATTTCGCGCATACATGAAATGAACACATTTTTCTCCAAAACTATAACAGATGCAAGCTTGTCCTGTTTGGTGGAGATGATATTTAATAAAATAAGTAGAAATCCACTAAAAGTTTTGTTTGGTTATCTTGCAATCCCGAGATAATCGTCTCCATGCTCCAAATCCATTTTAAAGCCATTTTTAAGGCATTTCGCGCATACATGAAATGAACACATTTTTCTCCAAAACTATAACAGATGCAAGCTTGTCCTGTTTGGTGGAGATGATATTTAATAAAATAAGTAGAAATCCACTAAAATTTTTGTTTGGTTATCTTGCAATCCCGAGATAATCGTCTCCATGCTCCAAATCCATTTTAAAGCCATTTTTAAGGCATTTCGCGCAAACATGAAATGAACACATTTTTCTCCAAAACTATAACAGATGCAAGCTTGTCCTGTTTGGTGGAGATGATATTTAATAAAATAAGTAGAAATCCACTAAAAGTTTTGTTTGGTTATCTTGCAATCCCGAGATAATCGTCTCCATGCTCCAAATCCATTTTAAAGCCATTTTTAAGGCATTTCGCGCATACATGAAATGAACACATTTTTCTCCAAAACTATAACAGATGCAAGCTTGTCCTGTTTGGTGGAGATGATATTTAATAAAATAAGTAGAAATCCACTAAAAGTTTTGTTTGGTTATCTTGCAATCCCGAGATAATCGTCTCCATGCTCCAAATCCATTTTAAAGCCATTTTTAAGGCATTTCGCGCATACATGAAATGAACACATTTTTCTCCAAAACTATAACAGATGCAAGCTTGTCCTGTTTGGTGGAGATGATATTTAATAAAATAAGTAGAAATCCACTAAAAGTTTTGTTTGGTTATCTTGCAATCCCGAGATAATCGTCTCCATGCTCCAAATCCATTTTAAAGCCATTTTTAAGGCATTTCGCGCATACATGAAATGAACACATTTTTCTCCAAAACTATAACAGATGCAAGCTTGTCCTGTTTGGTGGAGATGATATTTAATAAAATAAGTAGAAATCCACTAAAAGTTTTGTTTGGTTATCTTGCAATCCCGAGATAATCGTCTCCATGCTCCAAATCCATTTTAAAGCCATTTTTAAGGCATTTCGCGCATACATGAAATGAACACATTTTTCTCCAAAACTATAACAGATGCAAGCTTGTCCTGTTTGGTGGAGATGATATTTAATAAAATAAGTAGAAATCCACTAAAAGTTTTGTTTGGTTATCTTGCAATCCCGAGATAATCGTCTCCATGCTCCAAATCCATTTTAAAGCCATTTTTAAGGCATTTCGCGCATACATGAAATGAACACATTTTTCTCCAAAACTATAACAGATGCAAGCTTGTCCTGTTTGATGGAGATGATATTTAATAAAATAAGTAGAAATCCACTAAAAGTTATGTTTGGTTATCTTGCAATCCCGAGATAATCGTCTCCATGCTCCAAATCCATTTTAAAGCCATTTTTAAGGCATTTCGCGCATACATGAAATGAACACATTTTTCTCCAAAACTATAACAGATGCAAGCTTGTCCTGTTTGGTGGAGATAATATTTAATAAAATAAGTAGAAATCTACTAAAAGTTTCGTTTGTTTATATTGCCATCCTAAGATAATCGTCTCCATGCTCCAAATCCATTTTAAAGCCATTTCAAAGGCATTTTGCGCATACATGAAATGAACACATTTTTCTCCAAAACTATAACAGATGCAAGCTTGTCCTGTTTGGTGGAGATGATATTTAATAAAATAAGTAGAAATCCACTAAAAGTTTTGTTTGGTTATCTTGCAATCCCGAGATAATCGTCTCCATGCTCCAAATCCATTTTAAAGCCATTTTTAAGGCATTTCGCGCATACATGAAATGAACACATTTTTCTCCAAAACTATAACAGATGCAAGCTTGTCCTGTTTGGTGGAGATGATATTTAATAAAATAAGTAGAAATCCACTAAAAGTTTTGTTTGGTTATCTTGCAATCCCGAGATAATCGTCTCCATGCTCCAAATCCATTTTAAAGCCATTTTTAAGGCATTTCGCGCATACATGAAATGAACACATTTTTCTCCAAAACTATAACAGATGCAAGCTTGTCCTGTTTGGTGGAGATGATATTTAATAAAATAAGTAGAAATCCACTAAAAGTTTTGTTTGGTTATCTTGCAATCCCGAGATAATCGTCTCCATGCTCCAAATCCATTTTAAAGCCATTTTTAAGGCATTTCGCGCATACATGAAATGAACACATTTTTCTCCAAAACTATAACAGATGCAAGCTTGTCCTGTTTGGTGGAGATGATATTTAATAAAATAAGTAGAAATCCACTAAAAGTTTTGTTTGGTTATCTTGCAATCCCGAGATAATCGTCTCCATGCTCCAAATCAATTTTAAAGCCATTTTTAAGGCATTTCGCGCATACATGAAATGAACACATTTTTCTCCAAAACTATAACAGATGCAAGCTTGTCCTGTTTGGTGGAGATGATATTTAATAAAATAAGTAGAAATCCACTAAAAGTTTTGTTTGGTTATCTTGCAATCCCGAGATAATCGTCTCCACGCTCCAAATCCATTTTAAAGCCTTTTTTAAGGCATTTCGCGCATACATGAAATGAACACATTTTTCTCCAAAACTATAACAGATGCAAGCTTGTCCTGTTTGGTTGAGATGATATTTAATAAAATAAGTAGAAATCCACTAAAAGTTTTGTTTGGTTATCTTGCAATCCCGAGATAATCGTCTCCATGCTCCTAATCCATTTTAAAGCCATTTTTAAGGCATTTCGCGCATACATGAAATGAACACATTTTTCTCCAAAACTATAACACATCCAAGCTTGTCCTGTTTGGTGGAGATGATATTTAATAAAATAAGTAGAAATCCACTAAAAGTTTTGTTTGGTTATCTTGCAATCCCGAGATAATCGTCTCCATGCTCCAAATTTATTTTAAAGCCATTTTTAAGGCATTTCGCGCATACATGAAATGAACACATTTTTCTCCAAAACTATAACAGATGCAAGCTTGTCCTGTTTGGTGGAGATGATATTTAATAAAATAAGTAGAAATCCACTAAAAGTTTTGTTTGGTTATCTTGCAATCCCGAGATAATCGTCTCCACGCTCCAAATCCATTTTAAAGCCATTTTTAAGGCATTTCGCGCATACATGAAATGAACACATTTTTCTCCAAAACTATAACAGATGCAAGCTTGTCCTGTTTGGTGGAGATGATATTTAATAAAATAAGTAGAAATCCACTAAAAGTTTTGTTTGGTTATCTTGCAATCCCGAGATAATCGTCTCCATGCTCCTAATCCATTTTAAAGCCATTTTTAAGGCATTTCGCGCATACATGAAATGAACACATTTTTCTCCAAAACTATAACACATCCAAGCTTGTCCTGTTTGGTGGAGATGATATTTAATAAAATAAGTAGAAATCCACTAAAAGTTTTGTTTGGTTATCTTGCAATCCCGAGATAATCGTCTCCATGCTCCAAATCCATTTTAAAGCCATTTTTAAGGCATTTCGCGCATACATGAAATGAACACATTTTTCTCCAAAACTATAACAGATGCAAGCTTGTCCTGTTTGGTGGAGATGATATTTAATAAAATAAGTAGAAATCCACTAAAAGTTTTGTTTGGTTATCTTGCAATCCCGAGATAATCGTCTCCATGCTCCAAATCCATTTTAAAGCCATTTTTAAGGCATTTCGCGCATACATGAAATGAACACATTTTTCTCCAAAACTATAATAGATGCAAGCTTGTCCTGTTTGGTGGAGATGATATTTAATAAAATAAGTAGAAATCCACTAAAAGTTTTGTTTGGTTATATTGCAATCCCGAGATAATCGTCTCCATGCTCCAAATCCATTTTAAAGCCATTTTTAAGGCATTTCGCGCATACATGAAATGAACACATTTTTCTCCAAAACTATAATAGATGCAAGCTTGTCCTGTTTGGTGGAGATGACATTTAATAAAATAAGTAGAAATCCACTAAAAGTTTTGTTTGGTTATCTTGCAATCCCGAGATAATCGTCTCCACGCTCCAAATCCATTTTAAAGCCATTTTTAAGGCATTTCGCGCATACATGAAATGAACACATTTTTCTCCAAAACTATAACAGATGCAAGCTTGTCTTGTTTGGTGGAGATGATATTTAATAAAATAAGTAGAAATCCACTAAAAGTTTTGTTTGGTTATCTTGCAATCCCGAGATAATCGTCTCCATGCTCCAAATCCATTTTAAAGCCATTTTTAAGGCATTTCGCGCATACATGAAATGAACACATTTTTCTCCAAAACTATAACAGATGCAAGCTTGTCCTGTTTGGTGGAGATGATATTTAATAAAATAAGTAGAAATCCACTAAAATTTTTGTTTGGTTATCTTGCAATCCCGAGATAATCGTCTCCATGCTCCAAATCCATTTTAAAGCCATTTTTAAGGCATTTCGCGCATACATGAAATGAACGCATTTTTCTCCAAAACTATAACAGATGCAAGCTTGTCCTGTTTGGTGGAGATGATATTTAATAAAATAAGTAGAAATCCACTAAAAGTTTTGTTTGGTTATATTGCAATCCCGAGATAATCGTCTCCATGCTCCAAATCCATTTTAAAGCCATTTTTAAGGCATTTCGCGCATACATGAAATGAAAACATTTTTCTCCAAAACTATAACAGATGCAAGCTTGTCCTGTTTAGTGGAGATGATATTTAATAAAATAAGTAGAAATCCACTAAAAGTTTTGTTTGGTTATCTTGCAATCCCGAGATAATCGTCTCCATGCTCCAAATCCATTTTAAAGCAATTTTTA